>NC_064432.1:4990000-5120000 GCF_023375975.1 Astyanax mexicanus | reverse complement strand
AGAATGATGGATGAAAGTGAAGAATGTTTTTTGCGAGAGAATGATGGGTGTTTAGTGGCGAATGCGGATAGATTCAGAAGAACAATGGTGTTTGGTGGAGAATGCTGGAGGTTAGTTGAGAATGATATTTGGTGGAGAATGACGGCCGTTTGGTGGAGATTGACGGCCGTTTGGTGGAGATTGACGGCCGTTTGGTGGAGATTGACGGCCGTTTGGTGGAGAATGACGGCCGTTTGGTGGAGAATGACGGCCGTTTGGTGGAGATTGACGGCCGTTTGGTGGAGAATGACGGCCGTTTGGTGGAGAATGACGGCCGTTTGGTGGAGAATGACGGCCGTTTGGTGGAGAATGACGGCCGTTTGGTGGAGAATGACGGCCGTTTGGTGGAGAATGACGGCCGTTTGGTGGAGAATGACGGCCGTTTGGTGGAGAATGACGGCCGTTTGGTGGAGAATGACGGCCGTTTGGTGGAGAATGACGGCCGTTTGGTGGAGAATGACGGCCGTTTGGTGGAGAATGACGGCCGTTTGGTGGAGAATGACGGCCGTTTGGTGGAGAATGACGGCCGTTTGGTGGAGAATGACGGCCGTTTGGTGGAGAATGACGGCCGTTTGGTGGAGATTGATGGCCGTTTGGTGGAGAATGATGGATATTAGATGAGAATGATATTTGGTGGAGAATGATGGATGTTTCGTGGAGAATGATGGCTGTTTGGTGGAGAATGATGGATATTAGATGAGAATGATATTTGGTGGAGATTGATGGCCGTTTGGTGGAGATTGATGGCCGTTTGGTGGAGATTGATGGCCGTTTGGTGGAGATTGATGGATATTAGATGAGAATGATATTTGGTGGAGAATGATGGCCGTTTGGTGGAGAACGATGGCCGTTTGGTGGAGAACGATATATGATGGAGAATGATGGCCGTTTGGTGAAGAATGGTAGATGTTAGTTGAACATGAAATTTAATGAAGAATGATGGCTGTTTGCTGGAGAATGATTCCTGTTTGGTGAAGAATGCTGGACGTTAGTTGAGAATGATATATGATGGAGAATGATGGCTGTTTGGTGGAGAATGAGGGATGTTACTGAAAAACGATGGTTTTTTTTGCTGGAGAATGATTCCTGTTTGGTGGAGATTGCTGGATGTTAGATGAGAATGATATTTGATTGAGATTCATGCCGTTTGGTGGAGAATGCGGGATTGTTCAGAAGAACCAGAATTCTGGATGAAAGTAAAGAATAGTTTTTTTAGAAGGCTGTTTGATGGAGATTGAGTGGTGAATGTTTGTTGAAGAATGTTATGTTTTCATGAAGGATAAGGGTGTTTAATGGAGAAGGATGGTTTTGGTGCATGAATGTGTCTCATGGAGAATGATGGTAACTTAGTAGAGGATGTTTTTTTTTTTTTTTGGAGTTAGTGGCGAATTGCGTTTGTTGCAGAATGATGCTGTTTGGTGGAGAATGACCTTGGTTGGTGGGGAATGTTGGTGTTTCTAATAGTTGGACTTATTCCATATTGCCTTTTGTAGGAGCTGCGTGTGCCATTTCTGTTCATCGTTGGAAGAGAATAGAAACATTGCGTGCATGTTTTCTACAATCGTTAGAAGAGTTTAGGGTTAAACGGTATTTTTTTTTTATATATATATTTTTTTACAAGGGTTCTGTAAAACTTGTCTTACTGAGCAACAGCAGCTTCAAAAGAATACGTTTGTGGGAGGAACACAGCGAGGGTAGAGTGACCTTCAGAGTGAGGAAGGGAAGGAAAAGAAAGAGAGAGAGGAAGAAGGGAAAAAATATGGGATGTGTTTTCTGAATCCGGCTGAATCCGCCATGAATCTGAGAACTGTTGATGCTACGCATTTCTGCCTTTACACAATAATGAGGTTCTTGGGATGGATTGTGTGTGTGTGTGTCATGATCCCCTCATTCATCCGAGTGCCCCATTTCTCTCTCTCTCTCTCTCTCTCTCTCTCTCTCTCTCTGGTTCTCTCTCTCTCTCTCTCTCTCTGGTTCGCCCTGTGCTGCAGACTGAAGGCAGTTATTGCAGGTCAGACATAAAGGTTACAGTAAAGATTTAAAGCACTAACCCTTTGGCAGCCTTTCAACAAGAAAAGCTCTCTCTCTCTTTTTCTCTTGCTCTCACTCTGTCTCTTTTTTCATGACATGCCTCTCTCCCTGCCTCTCTCTCGCTCGTCCTGCCGTTTAGAAGACACGGCTGCTGTCTCCTGTCTCTCTCCATTAGCTCGCCCTTTTCTCAATCCCACTTGACCTCCCGCCTATTGTTATGTAGAGAAGTTTCACACATGGACACACTCCACCTTCTGGATCCCCCATCAGACTGGTGAGTCAGACATGTGGAACAGGTCAGCTTAATTAGAAAACGGAATCAAGGCCAGCAGCGAACGGCCTTATTAAACTGCCCGTCTAGAAGACGCCAAAAAAACACTGCCATTCCTTGGCGAAAACCATCATTTACCCAAAGAAAACTGGAATTATCCAACAAACACCACAAATTTCCCCAATGGATACCGCTAATCTTACATCTGGATACGGACGTCTGCGAAATACTGTACCTTCGAAAATGTCCTTAGCTAGTTTGTAGAGACTAGAATCAAAAAGTTACGTCAAGCTTCGAAAATGTCTTTAATTTTTTGGGGGTTTGAAGACAGCAAAAGACTGTCACTCAGTGAAAGTTGGAGGACATAGAAGAATCTGGATGTCTATCTTCCATGGGTCTTGAGGGATTGAGGGTCAAGCCAAGCCAAACTGGAATCTCAAAGAGCTCTTGATACCGATATGGTAAAAAGAAGGAGAAGTAAGAAAGAGATGGTCTGTTTTTGGCTTTGTAGGTGAGCATCAGGATTCCCCCCCCCCCCCCCCCCCCCCCCCATTTTCTCCCAATTTAGCTAGAAGGGTGAAGACTACTAGCATATGCCTTCTCAGACACATGTGAAGCCAGCCACCACATTTTTGGAACTGCTCTGAGGAAAGCGCAGCGACTCGTTTCCGATACATCAGCTCACAGACGCAGCCTTGAGCTGATCGACATCACCCTTTGGAGTGATGAGGGAAAAGAACGCCATCTACTGTACTCACCCAGAGAGAGAGAGCAAGACCAATTCTGCTCCATCAGGGCTCCGGCAGCTGATGGCAAGCTGCATGACCAGGATTCAAACCAAAGCCTACACCAGCCTACACCAAACACCACCATTCTCCAACTAAAAACTACTATACACCAAACGCCAACATTCACCAGCAAACATAGTTACCCTATACCAAACACTGCTGTTTGCCCAACACCACCATTCTCAGCCTACACCAAACACCACCATTCTCAGCCTACACCAGACACCACCATTCTCAGCCTACACCAGACACCACCATTCTCAGTCTACACCAAACACCACCATTCTTCATCTAAAGAACACTGTCCACCAAACACCACCATCCACTATCAAATCTTGTTACCCTACACCAAACACAATCATCCACACAATCAATAAACAGCACTATTCACCAAACACCATCATCCACTATCAAATAGAGGTACCCTACACAAAACACTGATGTTTACCAAACACCACCTTTCTTAGCCTACACCAAACACAATCATTCTCCAACTAAACAGCATGTCCACCAAAAACCATAATTTCCCACCAAACATCATTCTTCTACTACAACTATTTTCCAGCAAACCTTTTACACGACACATATTTATTTAATACATAGTCAAGCCAAAAGAACCAGCATACTGTTATATATAGATACAATCTGCAGTCACACCTAACTTGGTTATACCAGTTGAATGGCCATGTTTGTTCTTGTTTTTCTCAGAGAATGCAGTTTCTGTTGTTGGGAGTTTGTTCGAAACTGTCAGAAGTGTTTACTCTGGACTTTAAAACCTCAGCAGCTTGGATTAAACAGTGTCTGAATCGGGGCTATTGTTTTCGCGAGACGTCCCGTTCTGTGAAATTGATTTGATGAGTCAATATGTTCTATGAATACCGCTGCTCTTAATAGAACTGTAGCTGAGAGCCGAGTTTATTTAGCCTTCACGTTGCGTCGGTTTTCTCGCCGAGCGCAATTTATCTTCCTCCGATGACTGAATGTGTGTTAATGAAGCTGACTGGTTGAACGCGAAGCCGAAGCTTCGTTTAGATGTTTCAGCGGTTCCAGCGCCGACGCCCGTTTTTCGGGGAGCCATTAGGAGCATGCTTTTAATTATATCTCATCATCACCGGTGTAAGCTGCCACAACTAAGTGCTGTACCTGCCCGTTGGAGGTGTTGTCGCTGTTTAATTTATCTAGTACAGATGGCAGATGTCTGGTTAATGGGCTTTACTGGTTGAGCTTGCTGCCGTTCGCTTCGTTAAACCGCTCGGGCCCATTATGGCGAAGCTTCTGTCAACATCGCCGGTCAATGCTCTTTATTTACGACTTATTTCAGCGCTGCTTAACTGAAATGACGTCCGCCAAGTCGAGTAATTAGCCAGCATGAAAGAACGGGCAAAGCGATACGGACTCTGCGAACAAAGAAAGGCTTGAAAAAAGCAAGGATGACTGTGCGCAAGCCAACGCACGCTCTTAGGCCATGACATCTCGTGGCATATTTAATTAAACATGCCTGGTATTCAGTAAATCACCAAGATCTGCTTTACCATATGTTCCAGCTCCAGCTCTCACACTATAGCTGACCATGAAGAGCAACTCTCTCTATTTCTCTCTCTCTTTTCTTTCTCTCTGTAAAGGTACTCAGGCTCAAAAAGCTTCAATTTTGAATGATCATGGCTTTTAAGGCTCGCAAGGATGAATGCTGTTTCCGGTTAATTTAAAAGGCAAGAGATTTGAAGCAAAACCCCCAGAAAAGTTTCCCAACAACCCCAATAAGTCCCACCCAAAAACCAGTGCTCTCCAGCAACAACCATAACTTCCCAACACAAATAACACCCACCAAATGCGGTCTTTGTCCACCAAACACAAACTTTCTAAACTTTCAGATTGTGGTGGTTTTGGCTATTGTTGTTAGTTGAGTGAGTAGTAGATCCTGGCTGAGCCCTATGCATAACCCCAGCTGTTAGGTGCAGGATTTGTCAATGTCCTGTATTATATTACTAACACAAATAACACCCACCCAACACCATCATTCTCTACCAAATGTCACCAGTCTCCTAAAAACACCATTATTTCTGACCAACCCCCATCCCAAAAAACAAGGCTCATGAACACAAACATTTTCCAACAGCAATAATACCCACATTACTACTTTCCAGCAGCAATAATACCAAACACTTTCATTGTCCACCATATCATCTTTTTCCAACAAACCTCATAATTTTGTAACACTAGTAAAAGCAACTAAACACATCAAACACCAATTACTTTCCAACAACAATCACACCCACCAAACACCAGGTTTCCACACCAAATGCTGTTTTTGTCCACCAAACAATCTCAACCAAACTCCATAACTTTCCAACACCAGTAAAACCCACCAAAACCCCACCATTCTCCACCAAACACAAATGCATTCCAAGAAACACTTTAATTCTTGACCAAACACTATTACTCTCAAAAAAAACATTTTTTTCCAACAAACACCATTATTTTCCAATACCAATAAAACCTACTAAACACCACATTTCCACACAAGACACTACCATTGTCCACTAACCCACCATCATTCTCCAACCACCATCATTTTCTCTAAACCCAGCTGCTTTTCTACAAACACCTCCAACAAACACCATAATTTTCTACCAAACACTATCCTTCTTCAACGCGATCATTCTCCCTAAACAAGACTGCTTTTCTACAAACAATTCCAACAAACACCATAATTTTCTACCAAACACCATTATTCTTCCTAAACATGACTGGTTTTCTAAAAACAGCTCCAACAAACACCATCCTTCACCAATACAATCATTCTCCCTGAACTTGATTGCTTTTCGACAAACATCTCCAACAAACACCATCATTTTTTACTATCCTTCTCCAACGTGATCATTCTCCCTAAACACGACTGCTTTACTACAAACATCTCCAACAAACTCCATCCTTCTCCAACACCACAATCCTCCCTAAACACGACTGCTTTTCTTCAAACAAGCTTTAACTTCAGCTTAAGAACAGTTGCTATGGAGGGTTTGAAGGACGGGTGAAGTGAATAAAAGGCGACAGAGGAGGAATGAAAAAAAAATAGCCTGAGGAAGCAAGAAAAAGAACAGATGAGAACTGAGGAAAGAGAGGAGAAACAGAAATGTCGGCTCTACCTCGGTTCCTGTGGCGAGGAACTTTGATCACGCACCTGAGATGTTGGAGGTCCTGGTGACTGAACACCCCTATTCACCATGTTCTCTCTCACAGCTTGCTCATATTTCCCAGCCTTCTCTGCAAGACACCCATCAAATGAACCGGCACAGTGGGCACCAGCCCACTTACCCCCTCCCTGTGCCCCCCTAAAACCCTTTTTATAACTGCTGCTATTTCTGTGGAGGTTTATCCACCCCTACTGCTGTGACTGAACATCAGGCGTCAGTCCTGGGTTGCAGTTTCACTCGTATTTCCTTCACTCGTATTTCCTTTAGTGAACGATAAGCACATGCAACAAGACTCTTTACTAAGTGTAGGTAATCTTTCTCATTGGCCATTTTTGTCCGGTCTCTTTCTTATGGTAGAGTCATACCACCATACCTTACCTGAGGTAAGTGAGGTCTGCAGTTCTTTGGAAGTTGTTTTGAGGTCTTTTGTGACCTCTTGGATGAGTCGTCACTGCAATCCTGGGGTAATTTTGTGCGTCCGGACACTCCGGGGAAGGTTCACTATGGTTCCATGTTTTCGGCATTTGTAGATAATAGCTATCACTGTGGTTCGCTGGATTCTCAAAACTTCAGAAATGGTTTTATAACCTTTGCCAGACTGATAGATCTGGTTTGGTCACCCTCAGCAGCAACAACTGCAATCAAGAGTTACTTGCAGTAACTTCGAGAACTTTTGTGGATTTTGTTCCCCTCTTCTTTACAGAATTGTTGTAATTCCGCCACATTGGGGAGTTTCCAACATGAACCCCTTTTTAAGGTCATGCCACAGCATCTCAATAGGATTCAGCTAAGGACATTGACCACGTTGTACTGTAGTCTCGTCAGTTCACAGAGTATTTTTCTAAAAATCTTGGGGATCTTCAAGATGTTTTCTGGCGAAATTGCGACGAGCCTTAATGTTCTTTTCGCTCGGCAGTATTTTTTGTCTTGGCACTTTGTCTTCTTTGTATGGTGGAGTCATGAACGATGGCCTTAACTGAGGCAAATGAGGCCTGCAATTCTTTGGAAGTTGTTGTGGGGTCTTTTGTGACCTCTTGGATGAGTCGTCGATGCGCTCTTGGAGTAATTTTGGACGGCCGGCCACTCCTTGGAAGGTTCACCGTAAACCGTACAGTAGGTTTTTTCCCCTAATAGTAAAAATTTTCCTTTAAAAACTGCATTTTGTGTTTACTTGTGTTGTCTTCGACTAATACTCACATTTGTTTGATCTGAAACATTTAAGACTTACAAACATGACAAGCAAAAAGCTAAGAAATCATGAAGGGGGCAAACACTTTTTACACCACTGTAACTCATACTGACCTGCCAGTCAGGGCATATCAGTTTGTCTTTGCCATCATAACGACGGGAAAAGTACACCTTGTGAGGCTCAAATTACCTACATTAATTTTCTGATTCTGTAAGTAAATTCTGGGTATGTTTTGGGTCATGAAGAGAAAAAAAATCGATCAGTGTTTCACTTGCCTCACATTTCCTTCAAGAGCCAGGTGGGCTCTGACTTTGGATTCGGATTGATACGTCAATGGCGCAGCTACCTGGAAATGTCCAACGCTTCCGTTCCACCCGTGTTTGCAATGCACTGCCAAGATAGCAATGAACATCTGACAGTTGATGTCACTAGCATCTCAGTTTTAAGTTTTGAGTTCACCATGATGCCGCCATCCATACTTGAACCAGACAATCACTGGATACCAAACAGAACCCGCATTCGTCGTCCATAGCAGCCCAACACCACTGCAAATAAAGACAGTGACAGTTTGTCATTTTGCTGATGGTCGGCATAGATCGATTCTTTCTATTGGCTCTTGGTACAGTTTATTTGCATACTTGGGCTGTAACCAGCTTCTGACACCCACCATCAGTGTGTAGTCATTTCCCCCAGGCTACCTTAGATAAACTTGTAGATCATACTGATTGGCCTCTATGTTGTAGGCTGTAAGAGCAAGCATCAGTTTCAGAGCTCCCTGAACTTTTTAAAGGGTGACTTCTACTCATTCTTCGATATTGTTCTTTCCCTCTTTTACTCTCCCTTAGTTTCATTCTGCTCTTATATCATCTGGAGACAGAACAGGGCAGAAAAAACAGTAAAATACAATAAAGTACAACCGAAAGAAGTGGAGAAAGACACAGGGCTAATGGGTTCCGTGTTGCCTTTGTGTTCTCCAGCGAGTTGTGCATGCTAACGAGATTTTCTATCTTTTTTTTTTCAAGCCATGGTGGTGCTCTTCTGTCCTCTATCCTGCTTCTGCTTTGTGATTCGCCTCTCAAGGATGAGTAGAAACAGCTTAAAATGCATAAGATCAGTGTGTGTATGTTTCTGGGCGGCTCACGGCAGTGACCTGTGGAGACGGTGGCTGAGGTGACTGGACTAAAGCAAAGAAAGTTAGCAAATTACTTTATTTCCACTCCTAGTTGAGCCTGAGTCAAGACCAAGACTTTATAAAGACTACCTTTATAAAAGGGTTTATAAATGGGTACAATTAGTTTATTAATGGTTACTAATAAGGTTGTAAATGCCTTAAAAAATTCATTAATAATCAGTTATAAATAACACATACATAGAAAGGGCAACACTATAGATGGCTGTGGTTTCACTATTTGGCAAACAACAGGTCTTGTTGCCCTTTCTACGTATGTGTTATAACTGATTATTAATTATTTTTAAGGCAATTACAACCTAATTAGTAACCATTAATAAACTAATTGTAAGCCATTTATAAACCCTTTATAAAGGTAGTCTTATTTTAAAGTGGTACAAACTTTTTAGTAGTCGAAGTGAAGACCAAGACATTTTAGTAGTAGAGTCCAAGTCAAGACCAAGACTTTTTAATTGTCGAGTCTATGTGGAGCTATAAACTGCTGTGGGCTGAATGGGTAGAGCTATAAACTGCTGTAGGCTGAATGGGTGGAGCTATAAACTGCTGTAGGCTGAATGGGTGGAGCTATAAACTGCTGTAGGCTGAATAAATGGGTGGAGCTATAAACTGCTGTAGGCTGAATAGGTGGAGCTATAAACTGCTGTAGGCTGAATGGGTGGAGCTATAAACTGCTGTAGGCTGAATAGGTGAAGCTATAAACTGCTGTAGGCTGAATAGATGGGGCTATAAACTGCTGTAGGCTGAATGGGTGGAGCTATAAACTGCTGTAGGCTGAATAGGTGAAGCTATAAACTGCTGTAGGCTGAATAGATGGGGCTATAAACTGCTGTAGGCTGAATGGGTGGAGCTATAAACTGCTCTAGGCTAAATAGGTGGAGCTATAAACTGCTGTAGGCTGAATGGGTGGAGCTATAAACTGCTGTAGGCTGAATGGGTGGAGCTATAAACTGCTCTAGGTTAAATAGGTGAAGCTATAAACTGCTGTAGGCTGAACAGGGTGGAGCTATAAACTGCTGTAGGTTGAATGGGTGGAGCTATGAACTGCTGTAGGCTGTATGGGTGGAGCTATAAACTGCTGTGGGCTGTATGGGTGGGGTTAAACGTTAAGCTGCTGTATACTGGGGTGGGAGGAGCTGTATGGCTCTGCTACTCCTGGTGTTTTAGTGAGTTATAGCTGTAATTTCTCACCTAAGCTCAGCTACACCCACCTCATCTATTCTTTTGTGTGTGTGTGTGTGTGTGTGTGTGTGTGCAGGTGACTGCAGAGGTGATGATGTCACTGTGATAATTAAAAGCCAATCAGGCGCAGGAAGCTGGATGAGAGGGTCTGATTCACCTGACCTGCAAACCAACCATTCATTACACTGACTGACACCTAACCTCTCTCTCTCTCTCTCGCTCTCTCTCTCTCTCTCTCGCTCTTTTCTACCTTTCTTTCGCTATTTGTCTTTTTCTTCATCTCTCTTACTCTAATACATCCAATTCCATTTTCCATCTCTCCCTCCCTCCTGCCTTTTCTCACTGTTTTTCTCTCTCTCGTTCTTTCTTTCCATCTCTCTCTCACTCTTTCCCTCCCTCTCTATCCCTCTCTTTCTCCATCTCAGTCCCTCTTTCTCTCTCTCTCTCTCTATATATCTACACGTATATATAAATCTTTTCTTCATCTGGCCCCTGTCCAGTTCCTCTCTCTACCTTTCTTCCTCTCTCTACCTTTCTCTTCCCTCTCTCTCTCTCTCTCTCTCTCTCTTCCTCTCTCTCTCTCTACCTCTCTCTCTCTCTACCTCTCTCTCTCTCTCTCTACCTCATATATAAATCTTTGGCTTCAACTGGCCCTTCTCCAGTTACTCTTTCTCGCTTTCTCCATCTTCCTTTCGGCCTCTGACGCTTCTCTCTCTCTCTCTTTCTGTGTCTATTATTTTCTTTCTTTACTTCTCTAAACTCCTCTTTTCTCCCTCTCTCTTTATCTCTTTTTCTCTCTCTCTCTATCTTCCTCTCTCTCTACCTTTGTCTTTATCTCTCTCTCTCTCTCTCTCTCTCTCCCTGAAAATGAAAAGCCAGTGAGTGAATGAGAGTCCCCTGTGATGACTAAGCACTTTCCTGTGTGTGTGTGTGTGTGTGTGTGTGTGTGTGTGTGTATGGGTAGGAATGTCCTCTGGAGGGGTGGTGTGTGAGTTACAGGTCAGTGCTGAGCGGGAGGGGGGTTGGTGGTGGTGTTGGGTGTTGGTGATTAAAGATGGTTAAGGTATTAGTAAGGGATTAATTAGTATCTATTAATTACATCTCATTAATCTGTTATAATCAGAATAATAACTCTTCTGTTTCCTGTACTATCAGAGGACTGAGCTGTGATGGTTCTGTATATATAATTACATTATTTTTTGTTGCTCAACATTAGTTATTAGTGCAGTTAATCGTGTTTAATATGTACATTTATTTATGTTAAGATTAAAATCCATTTATTGCATCATTGCTAGTATCACAACTACACAATCACAATATTTTAGCAAAGGTGATCATCATTTTCGTGCATGTGTTTGTGGTTTCTCTCATCATTTTTGGATAGGAATTCATCACTAATCACATTTGATTTGCACAGGTAATCAATTGAAAATTGATCCCATTATTTTGAAAATTGATCATGTGATTAATTCATTGAAATGTGATTAAGATCACTCTTAATCACATTTTGTTTTAAATGTAGTAACCATGCATAATCACACTTTTGTGTCAGTAATAACAGTTCATCACATGTTTGTGCTGGAGAGAACTCTTAACCTTATTTTTTATTTTAGTAATCATGCTTGACCACATTTTGTGTGTCAATAATCACAATTTATCATATTTTTTGTGCTGGAGATCACTCTTAATCACAATTTTTATTTTAGTAATCATGCCTAATTACATTCTTTGCGTCAGTAATGACGCATAATCACATTGTTTGTGTGAGCAATCACAATTCATCACATTTTTGTGCTGAAGATCACTCTTAAATACATTTCTTATTTTTTGTAATTATATACTTATATGCATTTTTTGTGTCAGTAATCACAATTAATCACAATTTTGTGCTGGAGATCACTCTTAATCATATTTTTTAAAAATTCTAATAACTATGCTTATACAATTTGTTTTTATTTGTATTTTGTTCACAATTAAGAGATCACTCTTCATCACATTTTTTTATTTGAGTAATCACGCTTAATCACATTTTCTTGTGTCAGTAATCAGGCTTAGTCACATTTTTGTGCAAGTAATCATGATCATTTTTCGTGTCAGTAGTCATGCTTAGTCACATTTTTTGTGTCGATAATCACGATTAATCACTTTTTTTAGTGTCAGTAATCATGCTTGATCAAATGTTTTGTGTCAATAATCACAATCTATTATATTAATGTGCTGGTAGTTGTGATTAATCACATTTCTTGCATAGGCAATCCTGATTAATCACATTTTGTGTATGTGATCATATCTCTCTCTCTATCTCTCCCTCCCTCTCTCTCTGTCTATCTCTCTCTCTCTCCCCCTCTCTCTCCCTCCCTCTCTCTCTATCTCTCTCTCTCTCTCTAAAGCTGGTGTGTTTTATTCACATGCTCTGGGGTTTGACGACGGTCTATTTTTCTGCTATTGGAGAAGAGCGAGTGCGCTCCTCCTCTCCGCACTTCTTTTCATCTCTCGTTTGCTTTGTTTTTCTTTGCTCTCTTCATCCCTGCTCCCCTTCCTCAGCGCTGCTGTTTAACAGGATTGCTGGCGGGAACCTTTCTCTCCTCCTCTAATCCCTCCTTCACTCTCTCGCTCTCTTTTGCTCGCCCATTCTTAATGTTGTCCCACTGCTCTCTGCTTAAGCCTGGCTCAGAGTGTGTGTGTGTGTGTGTGTGTGTGTGTGTGTGTGTGTGTAAGGCTTGTGTCTGGGCCTTTTCTCAAACAGATCAATTTACAAAAAACATCACAAACACAGACAGGCTTTACTGTTGCTGCTGCATTAAAAAAAAAAAAAAAAAACACAAGAAAACAAAACAAATAAAGAAATCTTAAAAATCTCATTATCAGAGTGAATCAGATGCAGCAGTGCTGCTGGAGTTCTTAAACACTGTATCTACTCACTGTTCCCTCCAGTAACAACAGTATATTCACCTCAAGAAAAGTTCAAGAAAAAAAAGGGTATTTGGTCTGAAATTTTCATTTTGTCCAGCTCAGGTTTAGGTTTAAAATAATTTTATATTTTTTTATATTTTATATTTGAGAGTAAAGCAAAAAGCCAACACAGAGTTTTCAGCTCAGAACATGAGGCTTGCTCTTACAGCCTACAACATAGAGGTCAAACATTTAATCATAATATGATACAGCTCTGGAAAAAAAAGAGAGAGTTATCCAAAAGCAGTGTGTAAGACTGGTGGAGGAGAGAACATGATGCCAAGATGCATGAAAACTGTGATTAAAAACCTTAAAACCAGAGTTATTCCAGCAAATATTGATTTCTAAACTCTTAAAACTTTATGAACTTGTTTTCTTTGCATTATTTTCTGCAAATAAATGCTCTAGATCACAATATTTCTATTTGGAATTTGGGAGAAATGTTGTCTGTAGTTTATAGAATAAAAAAACAATGATCAGAAATATCCGATTTTCAAACTAATTAAGCGTTTACAGCGTTTTTAAGTGTTAACATGACATGACACTTTGTGAGGCATTTAGGTGCTCTTATCTGGGGTGCTGTTAACTTGCGGCTCCTTTCCAGCTCTTCCTTGCCCTTCCTTTCCTTTGGTGGTCCTGATGAGTGCCAGTTTCATCCTAATGTTTTTCTATAGTCTCTGCCAAATGAGTCAAACGTATTCACATTCATTACTCAGGTAGAAATACTGACACTAGGGTTTAAAATACGTCTGTAGTTGAAGTTAATGTAAGCATATCTGAGTGTATTAAGACGTGGCATGCTCAGTGACAGTAATAAAGAACTAACCGAACTCAATAAACTCAAGTCTCTGCGCTAATTATTCAGGGTTATCTTATCCTAAATTTTTAAAAAGTGTTAAACATACCAAAATACTCTGAGACACATTTAGGTGGCTCATACCTGAGGGGTAGGGGATGGTAACATGTGGTTTCTGGGGCTGGTAACTCTAATTAACTTATCCTGCGCAACAGAGGAAACTCTTGCTCTTCAAGTCATGTGGAGGTCCTGATGAGTGCCAGTTTCATCCTAACATTTTTAATAGTCTTTGCCAAAGGAGTCAAAAGTATTCACATTCTTCAATCAGGTAGAAGTATTGATATTAGGGTTTAGAACTCTTCTGTCAACCTCCTGTCCAGCCCTTCCTTGCTCTTCCTTTCCTTTGGTGGTCCTGATGAGTGCCAGTTTCATCCTAATGTTTTTCTATAGTCTTTGCCAAATGAGTCAAACATATTTACATTCATTACTCGGTTAGAAGTATCGACTCTAGGGTTTAAAATACGTCTGTAGTTGAGGTTAATGTAAGCATATCTGCGTGTATTAAGACGTGGCATGTTCAGTGACGGTAATAAAGAATTAACCGAACTCAATAAACTCGAGTTTCTGCGCTGATTACTCAGGGTTATTCAGTCTTCACACACTCGCCTGCATCTGGAAGCTCATGGACTGCTGTTCTCTTTCCTATTTTTCTCCTCGGTAATTCATTCAGCCGGCCTCATTCAGGCTCAAGGTTCAGTTGTGCAGCTGTAAAGAGAGCCGGGCTTGTTAGCGATGCAAAGCTACGCTCGCTCTTTTATTATTACATGTGGGTAAAAAAAACACTGCGGTTTTATTCCTCCTCGCTCTGCCGGGACCGCGTTCCGCAGGCCGCCGTTTGCAGAAGTGGCTAAAGAACACTGTTCTAATCGTTAAGTAACGCAACTCGCTTCGCCCGCTCGGACCGCTTCCTCTCGAGTGGCTCATCAGATTAATGGAACGCATGAACCGCGTCGTTTAAAGACGCTTTACCTGGTGTTTGACCTTCACGGAGAATCCAGGCTGGAGTTTTTTCACTCGTCTTTCCTGTCCATATTTAATGTTTAGTAGCTAAGTAGAGCCAATTCCGCAAAGACTATTAGGAAGGTTCTAAGGTTCTAGTAGGAAAACTGACTGGAGAAACAACAGAAACCCCATTCACTTCACTTGTTGGAAGATACAGTACCAAAAAGTTCAAAAGTTTAAAAGTGTTAAATAAACCAAAATACTCTGTAAAAAAAAAAAAAGCATTTTGGTGGCTTTTATCTTGAGTTCTGTTAACTTTAGCGGTTTCCAAGACTGATAACGCTGATAAACTGAGTGCAACAGAGAGAACTCTTGCTGTTCCTATACTGTGTTGATCCCGATGAGTGCCAGTTTCATCGTAAAAATAGCGTTTTGAAAAGTCTTAGCAAGTGCACTTGAGGATACTTTCAAATTCCTTGAAATGGATTGTATTGAATGACCTTTATTTCTTAAAGCCATTTTGGCCCCACTTTAAAACGCAATAAGGGTCTCTAATAACTATGTAGTTACATGTTAATAATCCATATAAAATATAGCATTCACCAGTAACTACTAACTGGGAATAATGTCTTATGTGTTACTTGTATATATATATATATATATATATATATATATATATATATATATATATATATATATATATATATATATATATATATATATATATTGTCTTATATACAGCATTGCCGAGTAGCATCACAGCACATCACATTCGGAGGAAACCGCAGCGACTCGCTTCTCATACATCAGCTCACAGACGCAGCCTTGTGCTGATCAACATCATCTTTTGGAATGACACTTTGCATAAACTCGGTTCATATAAGTGATAATAAAGTAATCTTGTAAAGTAATGTGTCAATTTGCATCACTTAAATCAAGCCCATCTGAAATCTGAAATATGATATTGTAAATGTGATGAATGAAACCAATGACTGACCATAGATTAATGTAAAACTAGCATAGGCCTCTATGCTGTAAAAAGAAAAAAGAAAAAAGAAAATCGAGAATCGAATCAAATCTCAAGCCTAAATTCGGAAATAAAATCGAATTGAGGATTTAGAGAATCATGACACCCCTAATATATATATATATATATTGCTGCACTAAAAGGCAGTAATTCTCATTTGTGAAAGTTTGGTTTATATTTTTCTAAGAATAACTGAAAACATACTTAAATGTGATATATCATGATATACATCGTTATCGTGATATGAAAAAAAATCCATATTGTGATATATAATTATTCGCATATCGCCCAGCACTACCTGAAAGCACTAAAAGAGAGAACAGGTGATTCACGGCTTTTGAAAGCAGGTAGAAGCTGCTGGTGGTGCGGAGTCTCCTAGTAGAACTTTTTTCATGCTTTCATTCTCAATCGAAAGGGTGACACTCGAAAACAAGGAGTGAATCTGAGCTCAGAGATTAAACATGCTGATTTGATTAATGAATGAACTGTTCCTTTAAAGTCTCTCTCTCTCTCTTTTTCTCTCTCGCTCTCTCTCTCTTTCTTTCGCACTCTCTCTGGGGGAGACGGACTGCAAAGTTATAATTAAAGAATTCTGTCTCACAATTATTGCACACAAACAAATCAATTAGAGTTTAAAGTCTCACTCTGCCAAGGTGTGTGTGTGTGTGTGTATGTGTGTGTGTGTGTGTGTGTGTGTGTGTGTGTGTGTGTGTGTGTGTGTGTGTGTGTGTTCGTTCTCCTGAATGCTAAACAAAAACGAGTTCTCCGAGCCTAATTACCTGAGTGTGGTGGAGTGTGTCATAAACACAAATCAAACAGCGGCACTCGACATCACACTGACCCTGTACCCACACACACACACACAGTATTTTAATAAATAAATAAATAAGCGATATAAATAATGAAGAAGTGTGAATAATTAACGCAGCATCATGGATAAAAACAGCCGCGAGTTCCTGGGAACACGTCTGCTGTGGTTCTGCTGTTTTGTTGTCTTCTGTTCTGCTATTGTCTCCAAACACCTGATGCTCATTTCCCCCCCCAGGGTGTGAGTGTGTGTGTGTGTGTGTGTTTTGCAAAAGTAGAAACGACTGACTCCACACTGCCCACCAGTACTTTAGTAAAGGCTTCTTTAGTAAAGTCTCTATCTAGTAAGTGGTTCCAATAAAGCGGTATAAAAAAGTTTGGGCATTCCTTTATAATTAATAACAATAACATTTATTGTTTTTTAATTTATAAATAATTGGTTGTTCAGATCAGTAATTTCAGTTATTCATTATCAAATAGCAGAAGAACACACGGATATTTCAGAAGTGAAATGAAGTTTACAGGATTTACATAAAGTGTATATTATGCAATAATTATTATAACAAATTTAGACAAATTAATAAATTAGGGCTCCCTCCAAAAAAAATGACATCTGTATTGCGGTAAATCATCTTCGTTATCTCTCCCCTATTAATAATCCCCTATTCCCCACCTCACCCTCAACTTCCCAGCTGGTCAGTTGTGATTATGGCAAAATGTTATAACTTTCTCTCCCTAATTTCTGGCTACCGGGAATTTAATTTGCACTCCTAATTAAAACAAGTTAAATTATAATACTTACTTAGCCAATCTGAATTTTTACTAGAGGGCATTCATGCATTTTATCCATTTTAAATTAAACTAATGTGGAATATTTAGAAGGGTAAATTAAATTTGCACATATGCTAATTGAATACCTGATATGAAAATAAAAAAATCCAATATTTTATAAGTAACCATCATTTTTAACACTTCACATGCTGTACTCTAATGCCTACATTAGGGACTCATCCCCAACTCCCCAACTAACCCAGAAGTTCCAAACTCATCCCCAACTCCCCAACTAACCCAGAAGTTCCAAACTCATCCCAAACTCCCCAACTAACCCAGAACTTCCAAACTCATCCCCAACTCCCCAACTAACCCAGAAGTTCCAAACTCACTCCCAACTCCCCAACTAACCCAGAAGTTCCAAACTCATCCCAACTCCCCAACTAACCCAGAAGTTCCAAACTCATCTCCAACTCCCCAACTAACCCAGAAGTTCCAAACTCACTCCCAACTCCCCAACTAACCCAGAAGATCCAAACTCATCCTCAACTCCTCAACTAACCCAGAAGTTCCAAACTAATCCCCAATTCCCCACCTCACTATCAACTTCCCAACTCATACCCAACTAACCCAGAATTCCAAACTCATCCCCAACTCCCCAACTAACCCAAATAACCCCCTAGTCCCCCAGCTCAACCCCAACTCAAGTCCTCAGCCCCAAACTAGTGCCTTACAACCCACCTCACCCTCAACTTTCCAACTCATCCCCAATTTTCCCCCCCCAATTTTTCCTCTAGTCCCCAGATTATTAGCAGCTAGTTCTCTACTTACTATTTCACCCTCAACTCCCCAACTCATCTCCAACTCTTTCCCAACTCACCCTCAAGTCCCCAGCTCATCCCCAACTCACCACCTAACCCTCAAGTCCCCAGCTCATCCCTAACTGCCCAACTCATTCCCAATTTTCCCCAACTCATCCTTAAATCCCTAGCTCACCCCAACTAATCCCTTACTCCCCACCTCACCCTTAACTTCCCAACTAATCTATCTTTCCCAACTCCCCATCTAACCCCCAAATCCCCACCTCCAACTAATGCCCAATTTTCCCCAACTCATCCTTAAGTCCCTAGCTCACCCCCAACTAATCCCCAATTCCCCACCTCACCCTCAACTTTCCAGCTTATCCCCAAATTCCCATCTTGTCCCCAACTCACAAGTCTTCCACCACTACCCACCTTATCCCTAACTCCCCACCTCACCTTCATGCCCCATCTCATCCCCAATACGCAAACTCATCACAGAAACCCCAACTCATTCCCAATGTCCTACCTCATCCTTAGCACACCCCCAAATCCTGACCTCATTGCCAGTTCCCCACTTCACAACCAATTCCCCAACTCATTCCCAGCTTCTCAATTCCATACCACATCCCAATCACTGGATGGAGTGCCATCATTCCAGAGAACACCGTT
Source organism: Astyanax mexicanus (assembly GCF_023375975.1). Lineage (NCBI taxonomy): Eukaryota > Metazoa > Chordata > Actinopteri > Characiformes > Acestrorhamphidae > Astyanax > Astyanax mexicanus. The sequence goes on along the minus strand of NC_064432.1, from coordinate 5,101,293 downwards.
CCACAGTTCCACAGCTCAGTGCTGGGGCACACTTGCTGCCATTTGAGTGAATTAGAACTGCTTTGGTTCATAACACCACTTAAGAGAGAAAATAACGTCACAGAAAAACTGTAATATCAACATGTCTCCAAACCATTCAGTCCAGAGACTTCTGACAGTTGGACGCTAACCGACTCTGGCGGCCAGTCAGTTATTAAAAACTTCAGCAGACTCGGCTCTCTGCCAGCGAGTGCTCCGGAGAGTTCTGAGGAGAGTAAATTCCAGCGAAAGAAAGAGGAACGTTCTTTGTTTCCGTGTTTAATTCCACCTGTGCTGTTTTGTTCTCGGCAGGAACGCTGTCGGCTTTGATAACGGAAGCTCGGCCTTGTGCGAGGGCTCGGTTTAGAGATGGAGCTCGGGATCCGGGAGGCTGAGAGAGAGCTTGGCGGTGCTTATTAAAGCCCAGATCGTTAAGGAAGGCTGCCAGAGGAGCTTTGTGTCAGACGGGGGTTTCTGATGTTCCTTTAGGAGCATTGTCAGAGAGCAGCGATCGATCATTATATCATAATCACTCAGGATCTGCACGGAAAACGGGAGCTCGACTGGAATGCAAACGGGACGACGTGACAAATTCAACTTATTCATCCGGAATGATCATCAGTACTGAAGATCAGTGAGAAGTACATTTGATCTGTTGGCAACTTTGATGCTTAGTGTGGGGCTATACAACTGTAGGCTGAGTGGGCGGGGCTGAGCTTCTGTAGGGCAAATGGGCAGGGTTAAGCTTTTGTTGGCTGTAGACTGTATGGGAGGGGCTAAACTACTGGAGTCTGAATCAATGAGTGAAGCTTTACAATTGTATGCTAAACCATTGTAAGCTAAATAGATTAAATTGGGGATTAAAAGGGTGGAGCTAAATGGCTGTACACTGAATGAGTGGACCAACACATTAGTTGTTTGAATGGGAGGAGCTAAATTGCTGTAGACTGAATAGGGATAGCTAAACAGTAGTATGCTATATGGATACTGCTGTAATCTGCTGCAGGCTGAATGGGTGGAGCTATAAACTGCTGTAGGCTGAATAAATGGGTGAAGCTATAAACTGCTGTAGGCTGAATAAATGGGTGGAGCTATAAACTGCTGTAGGCTGAATAAATGGGTGGAGCTATAAACTGCTGTAGGCTGAATAAATGGGTGGAGCTATAAACTGCTGTAGGATAAATAAATGGGTGGAGCTATAAACTGCTGTAGGCTGAATGGGTGGAGCTAAACTGCTGTAAGCTAAACTGATACACTTAAACTGCTGTTGAATAAAGGCACACGGCTAAATTGGTGTAGGCTGAGTGGGCGGGGCTAAACTCCGGGCAGAAACAGAGGCATTAGTCTGTAATGAAGCTGAAAGATTTCCTGCCACTTGGCTGCCGCTGTGCTGACAGCTCATTACTGCTGCTACTGTCTTCTGAATACACTCATTAATATCGCTTCTGTACCAGATTAGGCTCAAATCTGCTCTGTGTGTGAATCTGTCACTCTTATAAATACCACCCCCCCCCCACCGTCGGCCCACCCGGCCCACCCGTCAGAGCCGAGCATCACGACCTTCTGATCTGACAGAGTCACTCCAGCGTGCAACACTAAATCTGTTAACACAAGTACGGCAGAGAGATCTGCTCTTTATCTGACATCTCACTCTCTCGCTCTCTCTCTCTCCCCTTCTCTCTCTCTCTCGGCTCTACGGTATTTTTAGCGATCCATAGCGCTCCAGGCAATTGCACACTGTAAAACGCCGTAACGTGAAATAAACCAATCGGTTTGCCAGTTTTCATTCCCTTTAAGAACCAGATGAGCTCTGACTTTGGCACGTTTGTATCTTAACAGCAAGGTTCAGACTGTGAAGAAACACCAGCAGCTCATTTAAAGCTCCACTAGGTAGGATTGAGATTTTGTGCTCGTGGGCTCCCCCTACAGTTGCAGAGTGTAATAATAAATGTTTCAGGCGGACTTTAGTTTCTCTTTCTCGTTTTCTGGCTTTCACAGACATATTCGGTCTCTCTCCAGCTTCTGCCAGAGTGTCTGTGTGTTAGTTTGTAAAGATGAACCAGTGGTCCTTGTAGAACTGTTAGAACTAAAGGTCGGAAAGCAGGTCGCAGTTCTCGTGAGCATTGGAAAACTTACAGAGTCTGGTTTGAGCTCAGAGGAGCTCCGGCACAGACAGTAGATATATCATAGATATATATCAGTAGATATATAGATAGACACACAGACAGACAGATAGATAGATACGCAAAGTTCAAATATACACAAGTTGTGAGGTGCTATCTTGTGAGTGAGGTTAAGATGATGTCGTCAAGTATTGTAGTTTGGTTGAGGCCCGATGGTCCATTGAATTCACATCATTATTCAACTCATCTGTAAAAGTTGTGAGGTGTTATCTTGTGAGTGTAGTCAGTAGACAGACAGATAAATCCACAAAGTTCACATATGCATATGTTGTGAGGTGCTATCTTGTGAGTGAGGTTAAAATGATGCCAAGTATCGTAGTTTGATTGAGGCCCGATAGTCCACAGGATTCACATCCACATTCAACGTAGCTGTAGATGTTGTGAGGTGCTATCTTGTGAGTGAGGTTGAAAACTGTGGAGCATGAGCATCGGAAGTTCGGTGGAGGCCTGAAAGTGAGTGACAGTGGGCTTCTAGCTAGAATTCATACGAATTGCATCCACATTTAATTCAAAGTTGCAGGACACTATACAAATCCTTGCTCCATGATTATATCCAGCAGTTTCTCTACCAACCTAAACTGCTAAACTGAAACTGCAGTGCGGGTTTGTAGTTGCCCGCAGTGCCGGGGCTCTCGGAGGGTAGTTGGGGCGGTTGCAGCAGCTTTTCTGTGCATATATAACGGCACTGATGCATTCGGAATGCATTCTAAGTGCGTTTAGTGAATCGTTTGTGAATAGAAATGACCGTTTCAGAGCAGAAATGTAATTTCATGCCACTGTGCTCTGTGTAGTGCTGATTTTACTCTGTGCTGCTGCTGCTACTGTCCGCCATGCTGAAACTGCCCGCAGCCCTGCTTACAGGATCCTGCGGGTTCTGCTGAGCTCTGCGCTGCTGAAACTGCGACGGCGATGCTCTACCGTTACTTTAGAATAGAGCTTTAGTTTTACTGACTTCGCATTCACACTGCAGGTAAAAGTGGATTAAATGAATGATAATGATAAAAATAAATAAATAAAATGCTGCTCTGGTGAGCTTTTGTTTACAATCCTCCCCTGTCTCTCTGTTGCGCTGTGTGACTTTAGTTTCAGCACGTTTTCTTTTTTCCCCCCCACACGTTCTTAGGCTTCCCATCTATTTATAAGGGTGTTTTTTTCCTGGCCGTGTCCCAATTCACAAGCAGAGGCAGCGGTAGTGTATTGAATTGCGACCCTGACGAGACTGGTTAGATTCTGCTGCTTGTGAGTGAGTGTGTTTATTTATTCATATTTTTCCTTTCTTCTTGGGTTTACCTGCTTTGAGATCAACTGTTCTGCTGCAATTGGGTTCAACAACCCTCTGGGGTGGAGAGCTACTAGTCTGTAGCACTCCATCCCATTATACTTCATTTTCCAAAACAGATTTATATTTTTTGTGGCCACATAATGGCTTGGAAAATATCTGGCCCACTGCCAAACTCAATTGCCGACACCTAGTGGTGTGACGAGACACTAATATTATGAGACGAGACGAGACATGATACTGGGTTCACGAGAACGAGACGGGATTTAAAAAAAAAAAAAAAAAAAAAATGTAAAAAATGAAAAATGGCTTAAAAACTAGAGTTGTATTTGACTGTCGCGCCAAGCTCACCTACTGTCGCGCCGAGCTCCCCTACTGTTTTTTTTTTTTTTTTTTTTTTCCGCGAGACAGGTTTAAGCGTGACAAGAAATATCGTCACGTTTTAATCTCACGATATCTCGTACCCCTGATCTAGTGAGTTTGTGGGCTCCAGAGGGTTAAAAAAAAAGGTCAATTCTTTTTTTTTTAGAGTGTAACCACATTTGAAACTATTTATTTTATTTATTTTTATGTATTTTTGAGTTGCACGGATGCACCACTTTTTTTTTTTAAACAGTTGACTGCTCGCGAGAAATTCACACATTCACATATGTGCATGTTTTTTTTTTGTTTTTTTTTTCAGATGCACACCAACATTCAAGACCCTAATTTGATGCCGTAATGCGGTTAATTAGAACGATCTGAATGCTTCAGTGTTAAAATTGTAGAATTGAATTTAATTTATACCCCAATTACAGTGACTAAAGCAAAAAGGAGCATTTATTTAAAATCAAAGGAACGCGTGGGGACGTCATAGTGCATTATAAAGGGGCAATAAACTACAGGTGATTCTACAGGTCTGGATGTTGGTAGTGAAATTGAATTACAGTTAATTTATGGGGGGTAAATATTTTTCACGCCACTATATGTACTTATTCATTTTAGTATATTGACTGGTTATTCAGAAAGTATGAATTCAGTGTTGTTACTGTATCTTCAGATCTGTAGATCTCACTGAGGGTGGATAATAATCCAGTAACTGTTAAGAAGAAGAAATAAAGCTTTTTAAATCAGAAGCTGCTGCTGCTGCTGCTGCTGCTGGAGAGCGTGGTGCTGCAGTGGGAGTCCAGTGCGAGTTGGGTTCAGAGCTGGCAGAAGTACAGAGAGAGCTGCTAAGCTGGAAACAAAGCTGAACCTGCTGCCTGGTTCACCTCACCTCAGGCTGTTCTGGACACCACACTGCACCGAGCCCACACTGCAGCAGGAGCCCTGCTTAACCTGAGAGACACAAACACAAGACAAAGAAGAAGAAGAAGAAGAAGATTCTGCTCTGTTACTGACCTGTCGAATATAGGAAATAAAAAGAAGAAGAAGAAGCAGAAGAAGAAGAAGAAAAAAGGAGGAAAACGAATAAGAAAAAGAAGTAGAACACTAACAAGAACGAGATGAAAATTGTGAAAAAGAAGTAGAACAAAAACAAGAAGAGAACGCAGAAAAAGAACAAGATGAAGAGGAGGAAGAACATCAAGATTAATAATAATAATAATAATAATAATAAGAAGAAGAAGAAGAAGAAGAAGAAGAAGAAGAAGAAGAAGAAGAAGAAGAAGAAGAAGAAGAAGAAGAAGAAGAAGAAGAAGAAGAAGAAGAAGAAGAAGAAGAAGAAGAAGAAGAAGAAGAAGAAGAAGAAGAAGAAGAAAACAAATTAGAAGATAAAGAATATAAAGAAGAATACAAAGAAAAAAGGAGGAAAACAAAGTAAAACAATATAAAGCAGAAGAAGAAGAACAAGAACACAAAGAAGAAGAATACAAAGAAAAAGGGAGGAAAACAAAGTAAAACAATATAAAGAAGAAGAAGAAGACAAAATATAATATAAAGAGAACAAGAACAAGATGAAGAACAAGAAAATTATGAAAAAGAATAAGAACAAGATTAAAAAAGAGAACAAAGAAAAACAAAAAACAAGAGGTGAACAAAGAAGAAAAACACTAACAAGAACACGAAAATTGTGAAAAAAAGAACAAGAACAAGAAGAACAAAAACAAGAAGAAACAAAGAAGATGAAGAACAAGATGAAGAGGAGGAAGAACAACAAGATAAAGAAAATTGTGAAAAAGAAGAACAACAAGCTAAAAGGATGAAAGAAGAAGGAGGAGAAGAACAAGATGAAGAGAAAAAGAAAGAAGAAGGACAAGAAAAAGAATAATAAGAGACTGAAAAAAGAAAGAAGAACAAGAACAAGATGAAGATGGAGTACGAAGAAGAAGAACAAGATGAAGAGTATGAAGAAAAAGAACGAGAACAAGAACAAGTACAAAAAGAACAAGATGATAAAGAACAAGACAATGAAAAAGAAGAAGAAGACAAAGTAGAAGTATAAGATTAAAAAAAAAGAAGAACAAGATGACGAAGAAGAAGAACAAGATGACAAAGAAGAACTAGATGACGAAGAAGAAGAACAAGATGACAAAGAAGAACAAGATGACAAAGAAGAAGAACAAGATGACGAAGAAGAAGAACAAGATGACGAAGAAGATGACGAAGAAGAAGAACAAGAAGAACAACAACAACAACAACAAGATAATGAAGAAGAACAAGAACAAGATAATGAAGAAGATGAAGAATAAGATTAAAAAAGAAAGAAGAAGATGAAGAAGAAGAACAACAACACCAATATCCATTGTCTATAATCATTTCTGTGGCTTGTGTTTGAGTGTAGAGGTTTCTCAGAAGAAAGAAAGGGATCTTCTGGTGGATGAAAGACTGAATTCTTTTCTCTTTTTAAATATGCAGAGTAAAATCAGCGCATGCCGTCTCTTGTTGATCTCTCAGCTTTTCCCAAAACATGTTGCACGTTTTCTGCCTTTTCAATTCAAGGTTAAATCATCATTTTTGGAGGCATGTGCTCTAATTGGAAATTGCAGCAGTTTAAACAGCATTTCTGCTCTCTTCTTCTCTTCCGCTTCTTTGGATAAAACCCAAGTTCTTCCAGTCTGCGGATTCGGAGTGGTTCTGCAGATACGTTGGCATAATTCAGAATTCATTCTTCTTCAGAATCTTTGAATATTTCTTCTGCAGTCTTCCTCATCCCTGTGGCTTTCTGTTCTGGCAGTGATCTCAGGGCTTGGCCGACTTCGTCTTCTAGCGTCTGACTTCAACACGAGTGCCTTGTTGGTTGATCTCCTTTTTGTAGACATCTGGTGTGTGTTCTTCCAATCTTTCTTTGATCTGTTAGGATAGCGTCTCTATGCATACCAACTCTCTAGGCTGCAAATCAGGTTTGATCTTATGTATCTTCCGAACAGCACGTCTAGCATTTCCATTTTCTGCGTTTTTATAGACGATGCCGTCCGATTGGTCCGTGTCCTTCTTGGTAGCTCTCTGGAATTCTTGGTTTTCTTCAGTTTAAAGATCATCATCTTCATTGTTTTAGACTTTCTGAAGCTCTCTCATCTGGCAGACACTTCGATTTCTTTCTCATTTTTATTCTTTCCAAGTTCTTCTTTGATTCATCTTTGATGAGTCCAATGAGCTTCATCTATAAATCACCTGTGACTCAATCAATTACATTCAGCATCTGAAATACAGTATGTTCCTGGTCTCGTAGCTCAATCGAAGACCATTCTAAGTTCATTCAGATGAAGGACGTTCAAGCCTTCACAAGACAAGACAAGACAAATACAGCTCTGGAAAAAACAAAGAGACCACTTTTTCTCACAAGTTTCTGTTTCAGTTCATCTGATTTTGCTAGTTATAGGTTTATGTTTAAGTAAAATAAACATTGTTGTTCTATTCTATAAACTACCGCCAACATTTCTCCCAAATTCCAAATACAAATATCGTCATTTAGAGCATTTATTTGCTCTAAGTTAAGAGTTAAAATCACAATTTTCATGCATCTTGGCATGTTCTCCTCCACAAGTCTTACACACTGCTTTTGGATAACTTTATGCTGCTTTACCCTTGGTGCAAAAATTCACTAGCAGTTCAGTTTGGTTTGATGGCTTGTTATCATCCATCTTCTTCTTGATTATATTCCAAAGGTTTTCAATTTGGTAAAATCAATCAAAGAAACTCGTCATTTTTAACAGCAACTTTAAAGGAGCGAGATAAAACCTTCTTAACATTCAATGGAAGTCAATAAAAAAAGTTTATTTCAGGTAATTCCAGAGAAATTCTATTGGTTCATTCATTAACTGAACTAAAGAAAACAAAAAATGGTCAAAAATGGAGATTCTTCATTTTAAATTTATTGGACAGTGATGATATACTTTATCAAATTCATTGTAGATAAATCTACGTCATCTACGACATGACATTTTTTCCACCACATTTCAACCACAGCTGACGGTCGGTCATGTGGCAGCTGGGGCGCAAATGTCTAAATAAATTAGTAAATAAATAAATAAGTAAGTAAACGAGAAGAGCCATTTCTGCAATGCACAGAGAGTTCATATTTATTTAGAGTGAATTTCCTGTTCCTTTAGAAGTTCAGATAGGAACAGATCTCTCTCTCTCTCTCGCGCGCTCACTCTCTCTCACAAACACCAAACCTATGATGAAACTCATCTCAACACACACCATCTCCGTGATGAAAGTGGTGCCATGAAAAACCCGTCAAACCCCCGAGTCCTCACATAGCTCGGCTTCAACTTTACAGCCCAACATAATCCAATTTTCTCTCGCTCTTGCTCTCTCGCTCTTGCTCTCTCGCTCTTGCTCTCTCGCTCTTGCTCTCTCGCTCTTGCTCTCTCGCTCTTGCTCTCACTGTCTCTGTGTACTATACAGACAAGACAAGACAGAGAGGACAATCTCAACAGGACAACCACATACTACTGCCATCTCAATGGAACGGAAGCAAGAAACAATATCTGACCTGCATGAACTTTGGCTGATATTTGTCCCATAAAGTTTTTGGACTCTTTTAGGATTGTGGGATCAATTGAACCTGCCAACCAAACACTCTGCCTCAACTCAACACGTCAACCCAACACACTTTTAACTCAACTCAATGTATAAACCCAACATACAAACCTATGTCAGCCCAACAGGTCAAATCAACATGCCAGATCAACACAGCAACCCAACCGAAAACACACTAATTCAACACTCCAACCCAACACAACCAGGTCAACTGAACACACCAACCCAATATCCTGATTTGATCACAGTAACCCAACATTCTAATCCAACGCTCCAACCCAACACCCTGAGTCAACACTCAAACTTAACAGCAACCCCACTCAACACTTGAACTCAACACACTGACTCAAAACAGCAACCCAACAACCTGATTCAACACAGCAACCCAACTGAACACACCAACCCAACTCAATACTTAACTTAACTTAACTTCCTTCCTCAATACAGCAACTCACCACCCTTACTCAAAACAGCAATCCAACAACCTGAATCGACACAGCAACCCAACTGAACACACCAACCCAACAACCGGATTCAAACACAGTAAACCAACATTCTCATTCAACTCTCCAACCCAACGCCCCGAGTCAACACTCAAACTTAACAGCAACCCCACTCAACACTTGAACTCAACACACTGACTCAAAACAGCAACCCAACAAAATACACCAACTCACCACCCTGACTCAAAACAGCAGCCCAGCAATCTGAATCGACACAGCAACCCAACTGAACACACCAACCCAACAACCGGATTCAAACACAGTAAACCAACATTCTCATTCAACTCTCCAACCCAACGCCCCGAGTCAACACTCAAACTTAACAGCAACCCCACTCAACACTTGAGCTCAACACCCTGACTCAAAATGGCCACCCAACTAAACACACCAACTCACCACACTGACTCAAAACAGCAACCCAACAACCTGATTCAACACAGCAGCTTGACTAAACACACCAACCCAACACCCTGACTCAATACTGCAACCCAACAAACCGACTCAACATGCCCATTTGTGTCAGCCCAACAGGTCAACTCATTAAACGAACTGAACACAGCAACCCAACACCCTGATTAAAACCACAATTTTAATCCAGCACACCGACTCACCACCCTGACTCAAAACAGCAATCCACGACCCAACAAACCAACCCAGCATGCCAACTTGTGTGAGCCCGTCAGGTCAACTCACCATTATTCACTCAACTCAACAGTTCGACTGAACACAGCAACTCCACTTAACACACCAACCCACCACCCTGACTCAAAACTGCAACCCAACAAACCGACTCAACATGGCCATTTGTGTCAGCCCAACAGGTCAACACAACATGCCAACACAACAGGTCAACTCATTAAACCAACTGAACACAGCAACCCAACATTCTGATTCAAACGCAGCAACCCAACACCCTGATTAAAACCACAATTTTAATCCAACACACCGACTCACCACCCTGACTCAAAACAGCAATCCACGACCCAACAAATCAACCCAACAGGTCGACTGAACACAGCAACTCAACACACCAACACACGGAAGTAACCCAACACACCAACCCAACAAATCTACCCTTATCTGCAAGATATCATGCGGTCAAACAGCTGAGTGTTTTCGTCAGACGGGAAGTGTGTTTATGCGAGAAGCGTGAGAGAGAGCGCGAGAGCAAAAGCGAGAGGGATTGCATGTCATTGCATGGACTTTGGCCGATATTTACCCCACAAGGTGTCGGGCTGCTTTGGGTTCATGAAGCATTCACACACTGACGCTTGCTGCATCCCGAACAAGAGCGAGAACATGACTCTCTCTCTCGCACTCTCTCGCGCTCTGCCTGGCTCTCACCCTCTCCCTGCTGAAGAAGCCAAAGTAGCTCAAAGGCAAGTTTCGGGAGGAGAACAAAGAGATTGAGCGGATGAATAATTAAACACGAGACTAACACAATACATCCAGCCCCGCCCACTCTCGAACACACCGCCTCGGAACATACACGCTTCAAACGCACACTCGTACACACACATACACTCTCTCTCTCTCTCTCTCTCTCTCTCTCTCTCTCTCTCTCTTTCTTCCTCTCTTCCTTTTCATTCATGCTCTCTTCTCCAGCTTCCTCTAATCCTCCATGTGCCGATTTCTCCGCTGGGCCCGAACGGCGCCGCCAAACAAAACAGTCGGCTCAGAGAAACACGCTGTATGTTCTGATATTTCTGGGCTGCTTTTTTTTTTTGTAATATCACAGGGTTCTTTAAGTGCTACAAAAACACCAGCTAAATATTTTCTCTCTCCCTCTCCCTATCCATCCCTCGCTTCCCCTCGCTCTCTCTTTTTTTTTCCTCTCTCGGCACTGGAGAGAGGTTGAATAGCTGTTGATGAAGCATGCAGAGCAGCTGTATGGCAGCCCCCTGACACCAGACAGGATTTCCCCACCATGTCTTCCTCTTTTCTATTCCTATATCCCCATTCATCCCTCCCTCCCTCCCTCCCCCATTCCTCTCTCGCCCCAGTCTCTCGCTCTCGCCCTCTCTGAGGGAGCGCGATTTTCATCCCTTGTTTATTCAGGCCGTGATATTTCTCCAGCAGGCTCGCTCTCGTCTGTCGAACGGGCAGACAGCCTATCATTACCCCCCTGCGTGCTGTTCCACTCAAATCTGACCCTTTTCACATTTAGCTTCACTTTTTTTTTTCACTTTTACTAATGGTGGTCAACACCTGGAGTCAACACACCAGAGCCAAGCCAATCCAATCCAGTCCAGAGGTGCCAAAACCCAACTCGCCAACCCAACGCTCTGACTCAATCACTCTATTTTACCTATCTATAGCATACAGGTCAATTGCGCAGCTTTTATTTATCATGAGGGTCCAAAAATAAATAAATAAATAAATAAATTACACCTTGCGCAGCTCGAAATGGTGAGCTCTGACTTTGGCACGTTTGTATCTTAACAGCGCGTTGCTTTTGGGTGCCTCAGCAGAATATACAGTGCCATCAGCTCATTTAGGGGAAAAGCAATGTTATTTTATATTCTTTATTCTGTTGTATTGTTGATGCAAAAGCTGGATTTGCACGTTGCAGCACTCTGGTGCAAAAAACTGACTTTTGTTGTATTAAAACCTGATAAAAGTACTTATATTTGATGAATAGCACACCTCCGTTCTCCCACAGCATTCTGAGATCCAGAAACGTGACAACTCAATGGAACGATTTAATATAGTAACCAAATCAATTCAATGAACCGATCCAACCCAATGCATCAAAACAATGCGATGAACTAATCTGCTAATTCAACACAACAACTCAGTGGGCCAACCAAACACTTTGACCCAACATGCCAATCCAATGTGCCATCCCAGTGTGTCAATCCAACATGACAACTCCATGAATTTATCCAACAGGCCAGTCCAATATATAACATGCTGACCTAACACAATGCACCCAATGCACCAACCCAGTCATCACCCTGATGCCAACTCAAGTCAACCCAACCAATGCTCTGATCCATTTTACCAACCCAGCACCCCATTTGAATCAGTCAACCCAATCTTCCCACCCCTCACACTATTTAAACACATACTCCAACACGAATGCGCCAACCCAATCTACCAACCCATCACACCATTAAAAAACACTCCAACCCATTGCACCAACCCAATCTACCAACCTATCACACCATTAAAAAACATACTCCAACCCAAGGCACCAACTCAACGCGCCAACCCAACACACATATCCAATATGCCAACCCAAGAATCTATTTGAATAAGTCAGTGCACCAATCCAACACCTTGACCAAACCGTTACCCTGATGGCAAGTCAAACCAATGCTCTGGTCTAAAGTACCCACCCAGTACAACATTTGAAAGAGTCAACCAACCCAACGCACCAATCAAAACACATACCCCAACCCAACTTGCCAACCCAATGCACTGGACAGAAATCACACATGCCAAACAAATAATTATACAGTCCACTGGTTAAATGAGCACTATGAGCACTAGGGGACCTGCACATGTTAGCTGTGACCTCATCAGTTGTGTTGGGTTGCCAGAAAAAAATTGGTGTACATGTGAAATATACAACATGTGATATGTGGCAGGATGCTCTGAGAGGCCTGTGAAATTCACACCTCCAAATGTGTAAAGAAAGAGTGTTTTCTTGGACATCTGTGTCCTTCAGTCCCAACTCCTCGCTGCACATGCCTGCCTTTAATGTGCCAGATGTCTTCTCGGTCAAACAAACTGGTGCCAACATGATCTCAGACATAGCAGACATACGGCAGATAAAGAGACAATAAATACCTTCATGCTAGATAAAGCACATCCCTGAGAGAATTTTGGGAAACACTATGGAGAAAGTGATAGTGAATTAAAATTGCTTTTTATTACTACTAGAATAATTAGAGATGCCACTCAATATTTGGCAAAGTAATTTGGCAAAAAATAGCATTTAGTGATGCAATGTTGAAACTCAACTTGCCAGTCCAATGCAACAATCCAATATGTCAACTCAACACACAAGCTCATTATATCAACTCAATAAACCAGTCCAACACACAAGCTGACACTCAACCCAAAGCACCAACAAACGCACCTATTCAACACATCAGTTACCACAACACAAAAGAAACCAACTCAACTCAAGAAACCAACTCAACCTGACACAACTCAACAAGCCAACTCAACACATCAAATTCCACAACACACAACAAGCCAAACCAACACAAAGGACTAAAAGACTGGCTAACACCCACATGAGTACCACAATTAAGGGAAATCTATGATTAGAATAGCAGTACTGAGATAAATGTATGAAAGTAATAGCACTACTGAGCTAAGTGTAAAATGTGTCATTAGAATAGCACTACTGAGGGACATCTATGATGAGAATAGCACTCCTGAGGTAACTTTATGATATGAACAGCACTGTTTAGGTAAATGTATGATTAGAATAGCACTCATGAGATTCGTTTGTTATTAGAACAGCACTATAGAGGGGAAATGTAGGATTAAAATAGAACTACTGAGGTAAATGTGTTGCTGCTGGTTTGTGTGCTGGAATAATAAAAAGGTTATAAATATTTTTGGATTCTGGTCTTGTAATAGCTTTTTTCTTTGAAAACATTTAGAGTACTTTATTTATTCAGAGGTGAAAAAATGGTCAAATGAGTAAAAACCTGTGAAACAATGTTTTCGGTATTCTGTATTTGACTTTCATTCAAAAGGTTTAATTTTGTTCTATTCTGGATTCCGTCAAACAAAAATATAAAACAAATCATTTGGTGCATTTCCATATCCAGGAATATAAACAGCTGTAATTCAGTGAGATAAAGCGATGCTGCGCTAAAGAGAACAGGGCGTCTCGAACAGGAATAAGCTTCATTAAAGCTTTATATAAAGAATCTGCTGTAATAAAGTAGGAGCACAGTGTGGCCAGAGATGAACTAATGAGGCCACATTCCACACTTCCCAGTATTTCACTGCGTTCTTTTTATTCCCTTTAAAATGTATTTTTACACAGCCATTTATTTTCTTCATTAGACTTTAAGGCTGGATTGCAGTATGTGTACAGTACGCGTGACCTCTGTTCTGATTGGCTGTTCTGTATGGTACTCGTTAAAAAGCAGTGTAGGGTAAAATACTCCGTTAACGTGAATGAGCGGAGCCATGGACATGATTTATTACTCCCACACACACAGTTATTTTCAGTGTAGATATTAAATAATAATAATAATAATAATAATAATAATAATAATAATAATGCATAGCGGTTTTAATACTTAAATACTTCAGCTTTCTCTTTTGATGCCTACATTCATTTATTTTATGACTTAACTCGTTCTGTTTTGGTGGGATAACGTTTAGCGCATCATTCTAGCTTCTACAGAAGCAACGACAGACAGCTAGATGTGGGAATCTTGACGCTAAATGAAGCCGCGCCTGCATTTTCCATCTATAATAATATTTTATAAGTTCTAAGTGCACTTTATAATTCTCTCTTTTAAATAATAATATATTCCGTTTTAAGTATATTCTAAAATTCTCCTTCAAATAATATATTCAGTTTAAAGTATATTTTAAAATTCTCTCTTTCAAATAATATATTTAGTTTTAAGTCAAATTTATAATTCTCCTTTTAAAATATATATTTTTTTAGTTTTAAGTTTATTTTATCATTCTCTCTGTCAAACATATTTCGTTTTAACACTTTTTTGTAATTCTCCCTTTTAAATATTTTTTAGTTTTAGGTCAATTTTATAATTCTGCCTTTCAAATAATATATTTAGTTTTAAGTCTTTTATAATTGTCCCTTTCAAATAATATTTTTAGTTTTAAGTCTTTTATAATTCTCTCTTTCAAATAATATTTTTAGTTTTAAGTCAAATTTAATATTCTCTGTTTCAAATAATATTTTTATTTTTAAGTCAATTTTATAATTCTGCCTTTCAAATAATATATTTAGTTTTAAGTCTTTTATAATTGTCCCTTTCAAATAATATATTTAGTTTTAAGTCTTTTATAATTGTCTCTTTCAAATAATATTTTTAGTTTTAAGTCAAATTTAATATTCTGTTTCAAATAATATTTTTATTTTTAAGTCTATTTTATAATTCTCCCTTTCAAATATATTTCGTTTTAAGCCTTTCATAATTCCCCCTTTTAAATATTTTTTTTAGTTCTAAGCCTTTTTTATAATTCTCCTTTTTAAATAATGTTTTTAGTTTTAAGTCTATTTTATAATTCTCCCTTTCACATAGATTTCGTTTTAGGTATGCTTTATAATTCCCCCTTTCAAATAACATTAATTAGTTAATTTTATAATTCTCCTTTTCAATTAAAATAGTTAGTTTAGTTTTAAGTCTATTTTATAATTCTCCTTTTCAAATATATTTTGTTTTTTGGTATATTTTATCATTCTCCCTTTCGAATAACATTTTTAGTTCAAAGTTAATTTTATAATTCTGCCTTTCAAATAACATATTTAGGTTTTAAGTCTATTTTATAATTCTCCTGTTTAAATATATTTCGTTTTAGGCCTTTTTTATATTTCTCCCTTTCAAATAATATTTTTAGTTTTAAGTCTATTCTATAATTCTGCCTTTCAAATAATATGTTTAGTTTTAAGTTCATTTTATAATTCTCATAAAATCCAGGCCGACCAACCCGACCTGAGCCCTTGAACTTTCTGCCCGAGATTCGACCCGCCCCATAAACTGTCATAATGAGCCCGAGGTGGAAAAGTAATCCAAATATGACACTGGTAAAAATCTAAAGTAAGTTCAGCTGCTGATCCGTTCTTATAATTTTAATCCGTTTTTATGAGTTTACTCTGTACATGATTCGTTTCTTTTTTATTTAGGCCATTCTGGTTAAAAATTATTTCTTTCTGTTGGGATCATTTGTCTTGTTTTATTTGTTAACTGTGGCAGCTAACGTTTAACATTTACAGCAGCAGTGCTTTCTTTGTTTGGTTTCCTCCCCAAAAAACAGTTTATTTACTTTGGGATATTTGCATTTTTTTTGTAATATATTTTTTTGTTGTTGTTGTTTTTCTATTTGTCTTTAGACATTCGTTAGATTACATTTTTCTTAGTATTTTGGGTTCAGTTTAGTTTCTTTTTTTTTTCTTTTGAGTTTTTTTATTCTAAAAAAAAAAGTCAGTTTGAGTTTTGAGTTTATTTTGTGCAGGAATGTCCTTTATTTTTATTAGTTTTGGTTGTTTGTTTAATGTTGTTTCTTCCTGTTTGGAATTGTCTTGTTTTATTTACTAATTGTGGTGTCAGCTAATAGCTTGTTGTGGCTGAGGGGAAATGTCTAAATTCGCATCTAATTCACATCTAAGAAACGTTTAAACTCTTAAATTCACCTTCACATTACACAAATAGAATTAGCAGCTCAGACACAATCAACCCAGCTGGCACGGCGGCCTAAAAAAACTTTAATAACTCACCCATCAGAAAATTAGTTGAAAATGAAGTCCATTCTCATGTCCTTTTGGAAAAAATGGTTGTTAGCAGCGTCATGCAACTGGTCCTTTGCTTTTAAACCCATTAACAGTTCTTTCTCCATGGAAATTAAGGCCAAACGTCTGTCAACTTCTTGTTAAAAGTTAATCTAGAAAACGGCTTGGATAACAAATTTGCAGAGCTGTCCTCCTGTACAGCGGTAGTGCTGGCATCCGCTTCCATCATGACTCAACAAATTAGCTAAAGCTAGCTAACTAACTAGCCTGGCCACCGCAGCTGGGAAATTATGATACAGTTTAAAGCCCGCCCACTTAGTGGGAAGATATTATTGGTCAATTTTACTGTCATTTAAAACGTTTTCACGCAAGGAGGAGGGGCCAAGTTCCGGGAGAGGCGATGGGTAAACCTATTTCCGGTTTGGAGCCCCTCTACGAAAATGGATGAGTTTTTATTTATTTTTAATTTTATATTTTTCATTAGTTATACAAATAGGTAAAGAGATAGATTAAAAGAGTAAACAAGAAGTAACAGCAACATATTAGCGATGTCAAAGATAAGTAAATAAAGAAAGGAAGAAAGAAAAAAGAAAAAAAAGAAAAGCCAGAGGAATTGCCAAAATAATCTAAAAAAAGAAAACATCCCATAGTCATCTCATCCTTTGAAAAGATTGTAAAAATAACGAACAGCCACCAGAATTTCTCAAATTATCTTTTCTTATTATTTATTTAATATTCAGTATTATTTAAATTAAATTGTAATGCTTTAAAACATTTAAGGATCTACCCATTTTTTTATTCAATGAGGGGCCCATTGACTTAATTGTTTGCAAATATATTAAAAAAAAAATCTTTTTAGTTTTTAGCTTTATGTATGTAATATTTTGCTAATATTATAATAAGGTTGATAATAAATGTTTCATTGCAATGAAATAGAGGGTTATTAAAAGTATAAAGAATATAGTGACTTTCAAGGGGAATGTCTTTACCAATTTTCTTCCCTAAATTCCAAAATATATCTACCCAAAAAGAGTAGGTAAAAACACAATAAAAAAATAAACAGTCAAATCTCACTATAGTTTTTACAGATGCTGCAATTTTCAGAGATGGAAACAAATGGACTTACTCTAGCATTAACTGGGTAACATTTGTGTACACTATCTTAAAAATAACATCTTTTATTTTGTTGTTAATAAAATATTTATGTGGCAAAGCCCAAATCAAATGCCCCCTAAACGTTGAAAATATATGTAGTAGTGTTTAAATAACACGTCTTTTGGATTCAATATTTAATATGTTGGTTATTAAATTTAGTATCTAATATATCAATCCCTTCATGGGTTTTTATTATTCCTCATCTTTTTCTGCACTTTAGACAGGATAATGTTGCCAGAACCGTCGAGGACCTATAGAGGAACAAACAAGCAAAACCCCATAAGGGATATAAGTTAATTTCTTTTTCGAGCAGTTTATTTTTGATTATGAATTGAATTTATTGATTTTTTTTGTGTTCAGAGTCCACTGTTGTAGATAAGGAGATCCTGTAATGGCCAGGTGCTACCGGTGTTCTGTCCATTTGTGCTACCCATCCGATATATGCTTCTTACCACAAACAGTGTCCGCACAGACCTATGTTTTTTTTTTTCTCACATTTTTATGTTTTTTCAGTTTCATCAGCTCCACAAAGTGCAGACTGCATTGTTTTAAGTATAAAGTTTGGCTGAGGGGGGATTATGAGTATGATAAAAATTCGACAAAAGTTCACGCTCGTCATTCATGTTTCACTACTACGCACCAAGTCTGTTTCACACTGTATTTCTCCTTTAATGGTTAAAATGTAGCGATAGATGGGGCGCCGAGTGGTCCAGCGGTCTAAAGCGCTGCCACTATGAGCGGGAGGTCGCAGGTTCAAACCCCCTCTCATGCAGCTTTTCCATCAAGCTGCCGGCGCTCAGAGGGAGCAAGATTGGCCCTGCTCCCTCCGGGTGGGTACAGTAGATGGCGCTCTCTCCCCACATCACTTCTAGGGTGATGTCTGCAGCACAAGGCGTCTGTGAGCTGATGTATCGAAACCAAGCCACTGCGCTTTCCTCCAAGCGTTAGCGCTGTGATGCTGCTCGGTAATGCTGCATCAGCAGCAGCTCGACTTCACATGTATCGGAGGAAGCATGTGTTAGTCTTTTTCACCCTCCTGGTGTGTTGGGGCATCACTAGTGATAGGGGTGGGTAATTTCCCCTGTAAATTGGGGAGAAAATGGGAAAAATTAGAAATAAAATTATAAAAAAAAAAGATAGATGAATTCCCACTCCAGCCACAATAGAGCAACTAAAGCACCTGTGATGTTGCGAAGACGGGTTCAGAGAGCTTTTGAGCACTTGAAGGAGAAATTAGTCTAAATCAATAGATGGAAAATGATGGATCTCAGCCTCAAATTCTCGAAAGTTCCCAAACGACCGCTGAAAAACGGAAACCGCAACAAAGAAGAGCTGCGAAAAAGAATGTACTGAATCGCAGCTCGAGTCATTAAAACAACTTAGATTTCCAAGGTTTTCCATGCTTTGCTTACTGCAGAAAGAGACCAAAGAAAGGGAAAAAAAAGAACAAAACGTGGAGAAGAGAAAAAAAAAAAAAAAAACGAGACAGAGAGGAAGGCCAAATCCAAAGGAGACTAATTTGCTGGTGGGCTGCTTCTTTAAGGGAGTCAGAGTTATGATTTATAGAGACCATTACGGTGAAGGACAAACAAACAGGGTTATTAGAGCAGATATCAGAGCCGTGTGGACAGCTAAAGGCTAACACCGGCCACCCAGCAGAGGGGAGGGGAAGGCGAGAAAAAGAGAGAGAGAGAGAGAAAAGGAAAGAAAAGAAAGAGAGAGAAACTCTCTCTAACTATTTATTTCTGTAAAGGCCTTGGATTTGGAAGTGTGTTCCTGCACTTTCTGAATGTTTTGCCACGAAGAAAAACTCGAAAAGAAGAAACTCCAAAGTCCAAACTGAGTACGAACAACAATAATAAACTCATACTTCGATAAATAAAGTAGAACTGGTAATAGATTCTCCATAATTCATAGAGGGTTATAAATAATTCATAGATCATAGCATCCGTGTCTTTATGGAGCTTGCTTTGTGCATTGGTGCGCAGTCATGATAGAACAGGAAGGGGTCGTCCCCAAAGTGTTTCCGCAAAGTTAGGAGCATGAAAGGGTCTGAAATATTTTTTCTTTGAGATGATGAAGGAAAGAATTAAATTTTTCTTTCGCTGCAACAAAGAAGCTGAGCCCAACTCCTCGAAAACAACCCTACACTATAATAATGATCCCCCCCCAGCCAAACTTTATACTTCAAATGCTCAACGCAGTGCAGTGTAATACACCACATTGGCACTAATGGTCAAATTTAAATCATTTAACTAAGATATATATGTAATGCCATCTAGTGGCTTTTTTTGGTAGCAGCAGTGTGCACGATTAAAACAGCGATGTGCAACATAACAAAATAAATAATAAATAAATAAAAATACAGGAACAGTCATGTACAAAATAATAGAACAATTAGAGCCTTAACAAACTGAACTCTTTCCTACTATAACAGTTAATCATGAAAAATAAGACTTTAAGACTTTTTCTTTAATAAAGATATATTATTAACTTTATCTGAGAGGAAGATTCTCTTTAAGGTACCAAAACTATTAACATATTTGAGGCTAGACAAAACAACTGTTATTTTTATATTTTAAAGTTTTTCTTTAAGAAGTTGAGAATGTCCACATTCTCTGGAGAAAGAGCTGCTCTTTGAGCAGTCACAATATCTGCGGCGTCAGCTACAGTGTGCTGCTCCATTTGCGTAGCATGCTGCGCCATTTGCGTAGCGCACATGCTAGTGTAGCTTAAAGGGAAGGATCATCAATCCTCTTTTTTTGACTTCGAGGTTCGAGACTATGACATAATTTCAATGACGCCCCTAGTTACGATATAACTGACAGTTGACTGTGGAATATTTAGTAGTGAGGAAATTTCACAATTGGACTACAGCTGTACAGGTTCCTATTTGTAGAAGCAGCATGTCTAGATCCTTGGTTTTTACACCAATGTCCATGGAAATGATTGAAACACCTAAATTTAATGATCTGGAAGGATGATATAGTGAACTTTAAAGGGCCACACTGGTGAAAGTTTGCACAAAACCCTTTCGAGGATTCTCCCCTGAAGTGTTATCGTCATGTTTTACCTCACTCCTGCTTTAGCTACAGCTACAATAGAGCCCGAGGACATACAAACTGAACATTAGCTTCGAAATAAGTGAATTTAATCCATTAATAAGCAAATGCGTTTTATATATTAGTTCAGCTGATTAAACCATCGTCAACCCTTAATGACAGGGGAGTGGGTGATGAATAATGCATGAGCTATTTATGCATGTCTCCGCATAAATAACCCAATCATTATTAACGCTAGCCAGGCAGCAAGGTTAACGAAGGCACGAAACACATACATATGTAAGTTATGGAAATGAAATTAGGGCAAAAATGATTGTCTGACAGCGCTGATGATGGATAAAAAGCCTTTTAACCTCAGAGAATGAATTAAAAAAATAGATCTAAAATTAAACACTTTTGATTTAGACATATACGTATTAAATTTATCCCTTTATATGGGTTTAAAAGATATACAGTGATGTGAAAAAGTATTTGCCTCTCTTTCCTTTGGGTATTTTTAATCATACTTACGTTTCACAGATTAACAAGCACATTTTAATATATAAAAAAAAAAAAACACTTTTGGCCCTGTTTGAAGGGTCAATTAATTTAACACGAATTAAATGAGATTAACCACATTTATTGGAAAACTGAGTCCAATTTCAGTAATCACACCTGTAGAGTCAGCTTATAAACCAAAACCTACGACTGCTTATGAAATGAGTGCAACGTCAAACCGTTTGAGAAGATCGTTGGTTCGAATCCCCGTCATGCAGCTTGCCATCAGCTGCCAGAGCCCCAAGAGAGGGCACAATTGGCCCTGCTTTCTCTCTGGGTGGGTACAGTAGATGGCGCTCTTTCCCCTCATCACTCCAAAGGGTGATGTCCATTAGCGCAAGGTGTCTGTGAGCTGATGTGTCGGAACCGAGTCGCTGCGCTTTCCTCCAAATGTTCGAAAAAAGAGGCGGAGTCTGACTTCACATGTGTCGGAGGAGGCGTGTGCTTTGATTTTAGCAAATTGAAAACCTCTGGAATATAATCAAGAGGAAGATGGATGACCACAAGCTGATCATCAAACCAAACTGAGCTGCTTGAATTTTTGCACCAGGAGTGTAAAGCATAAAGTTATCCAAAAGCAGTGTGTAAGACTGGTGGAAGAGAGAACATGATGCCAAGATGCATGAAAAAAAAAAAACAGTGATTAAAAACCAGATCTGAACTCTTAAAACTTTATGAACTTGTTTTTCTTTGCATTATTTGTTATTTGTTATCTCATTTTCTAAATAAATAAATTACTGCCAGACCTGTAGAATCAAGAAATGACTTAAATAGAACCTGTCTGACAACATGAAGCAGATAAAAGATCTCAAAAAGTCATTGGTCATCTATCAGAGTCTGGAAAAGGTTATAAAGTCGTTTCTAAAGGCTTTGGGACTCCAGTGAACCACAGTGATTCACTATTATTCAATTATTCGCTAATAGAGCAAACAGGAATGGAACACTGGTGAACCTTCCCAGGAGTGACCGGCCGACCTAAAGAAATTACTCCAAAAGGGCATGAACAACTCATCCAGGAGGTCCCAAAAGCCAGAACCCAGAACAACATTTATAAAGAACTGCGGGTCTGACTTAAGGTCTCAGTTAAGGTCAGTGTTTTAATGATGCAATAATAAGAAATAATAAGAGACTGGGTGAAAATGGCCCATATATCTACAGTATGTATAATAGATGTATAAAATATGGAACACATAAGGGCTTAGTATGATCACACATGTTGACACTGTATGCAACAGGTGTGTGTGTGTGTGTGTGTGTGTGTGTGTGTGGTGGAAGGTGGGAGGCTGAGAGAGATGTGTGTTTTTCTGTGAGTTCTGTGTTTTGCTCGTTTCTCAGCACAGTGTGAAGTGTGTTCTGTTACTCTCTGTGGGCTCCAGTAAAATAATACACTGTCGTTTTTTTTTCTTTCTCTCTGTTGGGAAAAATGAATACTTATTCAGTGTGTGTGTGTGTGTGTGTGTGTGTGTGTGTGTAAAATGGTAAAATGAGTCACTCTCTCTTTCTCTCTCTCTCTCTCTCTCTCTCTCTTTCTCTCTCTCGCTGTGTCTGTGGTGTAAAATGGTCGAGCGGGAGCTGCCACTCAGCAGGTTGCTTAGAGACTGGAAGCAGCATTAAAGAAAATAACAGCAGAGGAACGACAGAAACTAGTGGAGAGAGAGAGAGAGAGAGAGTTTTGGGAGAAACACAGAAGAAAGAAAGAAAGAAAGAAGGAAAGAAAGAAAGAAAGAAAAAAAGAATTAGAATGGTTTAACTGCTGTAGGCTGAATAAATGGGTGGTGCTAAAATGCTGTAGCTCAACAGGTGGCACTAAAGTGTGGTATGATAAATGGGTGGAGCTATAAACTGCTGTAGGCTGAATAAATGGGTGGAGCTATAAACTGATGTAGGCTGAATAAATGGGCGGAGCTATAAATTGCTGTAGGCTGAATAAATGGGTGGAGCGATAAACTGATGTAGGCTGAATAAATGGGTGGAGCTATAAATTGCTGTAGGCTGAATAAATGGGTGGAGCGATAAACTGATGTAGGCTGAATAAATGGGTGGAGCTATAAACTGCTGTAGGCTAAATAAATGGGTGGAGCTATAAACTGCTGTAAGATTAATTGTTTGAGCTATAAACTGCTGTAGGCTGAATAAATGGGTGGAGTTATAAACTGCTGTAGGCTGAATGAATGGGTGGAGCTATAAACTGATGTAGGATGAATAAATGGGAGGAGCTATAAACTGCTGTAGGCTGAATAAATGGGTGGAGCTATAAACTGATGTAGGATGAATAAATGGGAGGAGCTATAAACTGATGTAGGATGAATAAATGGGAGGAGCTATAAACTGCTGTAGGATGAATAAATGGGAGGAGCTATAAACTGCTGTAGGATGAATAAATGGGAGGAGCTATAAACTGCTGTAGGATGAATAAATGGGTGGAGCTATAAACTGATGTAGGCTAAATAAATGGGTGGAGCTATAAACTGCTGTAAGATGAATTGTTTGAGCTATAAACTGCTGTAGACTGAATAAATGGGTGGAGCTATAAACTGATGTAGGATGAATAAATGGGTGGAGCTATAAACTGCTGTAGGATGAATAAATGGGTGGAGCTATAAACTGCTGTAGGATGAATAAATGGGTGGAGCTATAAACTGCTGTAGGATGAATGGTTAGGAAACAGGTTTTAAACCCATTTTCTTTGCTACTTTTCTCCCTTTTATGTTAAATAAAGTTGTTTTTGATGATATAGGGTGTTTAAGATCACGTCTTCGTCACTTCATTGACTCCCAGCTGATCAAACAGAGCAGAATCTGTTCTCTTGTGTGTTTCTGTGTGTAACCAATTATACTGTCTCTCCTCAGTAAGAGACTGAAACTGAGCCAAATCCCCCTCTCGCTGTGGCGCTAGCTCCGACAGCTGGGACCCGTCACTCTACAGGGCGCTCTCCATGCACCGCTCAGATGTTTAGGGTGTGTGAAGCAGCAGATCTGATGGTGTACAGGTTGAAAAACACAGTTAAATTAAAATAACTGTTCAGTAGTAACAATCACAGCTATAGCGAAACATTAGATTCTGCCAAAAAGGCCATAAAGGTCCGTCCCTTACTGCCCTTTAACATTTGGGTAGTGCACCTCCTGGTGAGAGACCACTGACTGCGAGACTCGCCTCTACAGGCATTTGGAGAAGAATAAGAGAATTAAGGAAGTTCTGAAACAGAAAGAAAAAGAAGGAGAGAGAGAAAAGCAGAAAGAATAAGAGGGAAAAAAAGAAATAAGCTGAATTTAAAACATAGAGAAACATGGAGAAATATCTAAAAATAATCAAGGGACATCAAAGAAAAAGGAAAAAGAAAAATGAAGAGGAACAGAAGATGAATAAGAGACAAACAAGGGAATGAGAAACAAGAGGAGGAATAGAGTAATTAAGATTAACAAAGAAAAGAAGCTGAAAATGTAAGAGATAAAAGAAAAAGAAGTAGAAAAAGAACACAAATGAGTAAAAAAAAGGAGAGAGAGAAGCAGAACAAATAAGAGGGGGAAAAAAAAGAAATGAGCTGAATTAAAAAGAGAACATGGAGAAATATCTAAAAATAATCAAGAGGGACATCAAAGAAAACGAGAAGAAGAGAAAAAACAGAGAAACATGAAGAAAAAGAGAAGAGTGGAAATAGACATGAGGAAAAATAGGAAAAAGAAAAATGAAGAGGAACAGAAGATGAAAGAGAGACAAAAAAGGAATAAGACACAAGAGGGGGAATAGAGAAATTGAGATGAACAAAGAAAAGAAGCTGAAAATGTAAGAGATAAAAGAAAAAGAAGAAGAAAAAAGAAAATTGAGTAGAAGAAGGAGTTGTAAATTGAGGAATTGGAAAAGGAAAAGAAGGAGAAGCTGAAAAGAGATAAAAGGGGGAAAAAGGAACAATGATTAAGACTCAAAAGTAGGAGGGGAAAAGGGTAAAAAAAGAAGAAGAAATAAAGACATGAAGAAGAGGAGGGGAGAGAAAGTGAAAAAAGGAAAAAAAGAAAGAGTAGATGCAGATAAATGAATGTACAGAATGAGAAAAATTAGAAGGAAATGACACAGAAGGAAAAATGCAATGAGAATCTGACAGAGAAGAGAAGGAGAATAAAATAAAAAAGAAAGAAAGAAAGGAGTAAGAAGAAAAAGAAGGAACAATCAGGAGGGAAGGAACAAGAAGAAAGAGAAAGAGAATGAGAAGGAGATGCTAAACAATAAAGAAAATGCATAAAAAGGAAAAGGAGAAACTTAAAGAATGAGAAAGAAAAAAGGATGAGAAGACAGAGGATAAGAGAAATTAGAAGAAGAAGAAGAAGAAGAAGAAGAAGAAGAAGAAAATGTAGAAGGAGAAAATTAGGGAGAATATGAAAACACACTGTAAAAAGTGAAGCATGGAGCTGTTCATTCAAGCTAATAAATATGATTGAACACATAGTACAATTATTGACTTTATTGTGAAACTCAACCTTTTTGAATTTTGATGTGTCAATTTTGATTCAGACTAAATTAATTACAATTCTGAAGGAAATAAACCAAATGTTTTGGTTCCACTGAAATCATACTCGAAGAAAAGAGATAAGGATGTAATATTTTTAATTTGAATCAAACATGAAGTGCGCATGCGCACTGTGGAGCACGGGAGAAGTTGTAGAGAAGTGCTTCAGAGCACTGAGGGAGAGAGGGAGAAAGTGCCTGAACGCGCTCGCGAGAGAGAGAATTAGAGAGGGAGAAAGTGCCTGAACGCGCTCGCGAGAGAGAGAATGAGAGAGGGAGAAAGTGCCTGAACGCGCTCGCGAGATAGCAACGCATGCTTATGGTATTGTGGCGTCGGGACTGGAGGGGGGGCGGAAGGAATTATGGGAGCTCACCCTGTTGGGGGAAGTGGGTGTTTTTCTGCGTGTTTATGTTACTGTTTATCCCAGAGTTTCATGTCATGTTTTATTATCACTGTTCTAGTATTATTCATGTAGTTATCAGTTATGTGGTTGTTTTGTGCCTCACCCTTTGTGTGTTTTCTGTGTGTGGGAGTGGGGTTAGCTGCGTTGGAGCTGTAGTGAGTTTCACTTTCAAAAGTGGAATCCCATGTAAATCCAGCTCTTAGTGTCCTCCTCAGAGCAAAATAAAAAGAGCAAGAGAGCACTGAAACGAATCTCGCTGGTAATCCGTCCTCTTCCACGCCACAGTAACTTCTGGAACTTCTGAATATGCTGCCATGTTTTTTTTTAAGTTCGGTTCAATTTAAATGTATTAGTTTGGTTCCGAAACTGAAATGTAAAGAATTTAACTTGGATCAAGGTGAATAATTAATATTGGGTCGAGTGAAGTAATATGGTTTATGTCAAAATAAAATAATCAGGTTGTAACAATTGACTTTATTTAGATTGAGTGAAGTCAAATAGTTTAGATGCAACAAATGGACATCAATTTTTTTAATTTGAGCAGGGCTACACTTTTTACAGTGCAGAAAAGTAGGAGAAGAGGAAAAAATAAAGAGAAAGATAAAAAAAATAATTAGAAGAATCTAAGAAACAGATGAATCAAAAGATAATGTGGAGAAATTGATCAAAAGTAATTTGGAGAAAGAGAAAAAAGAGAAGGAGAACATGAAAGAGAAAAAGGAAGATGAGGAAGAACTGAAGATGAACGAGAAAAAGAAGATGGTAGAGAAGAGGAATGAAGCTAAAAGGAAAAAGGAAAAGAATAAAGAGAACAAGAAGAAGGTGAAGAAGAAGAAGATTAAGGAGAAAAAGGGGAAAAGGTGGAGAGCCTGTAGTGCAGGTGTAATTTAAATTCAGCATGCTAACTTTCCTGATGGAGGGATGGGGGAGGAGAGAGAACGAGTGTGAGAGAGAGAGTAGGTGCAGATTTCTCTTTATTTCTCTCTCTCTTTCTTCCTCTCTTTTTCTCTCTCTCTCTCTGGCTGCATCATCCGTTTCCCTGGCTCCTGCATCCGTTACCGCTGACAACGCCTGCCGGCTCCACCCAGCTGCTGTCAATCATTCCCAGCGTTAATGACATCAGAGTGAGGGATGAGGTGTCAGAGTGACATCACAGAGGCGCGTGCTCCATTACTGATGATGTAACACATGCTGTGCACTGTGAGCAAATGAGTTTTGTGTGCGTGTGTGTAATACTGTATATATATATATATATATATATATATATATATATATATATATATATATATATATATATATATATATATACTTGTCACATCATCAATATTCTAATACACATGGACCATGCTACACTATTTACCTGTACACACTGGTAAATACTGTAAATACTGTAAATACTATTCAGAAGGAATATTTAGACTGATATGGACAATATATATTGATTTACAGGTACAGATGTAGTATTAGTAGATGTGTAATGCATATGTAGGCTTATAACTCTTCACAAGATGGTAGAATACAGAAAGAGGGATCTTGATTTTGTGCCTTGTGAACCATGTTTAAGTAGATTTGGCCACATGTTTAGGGTCATTGTCTTGCTGGAAGACCCAGTGATGACCCATCTTCAGTTTTCGGGCAGAGGCCACCAGATTCAACAGGTTCTTTGGAGGAGAAACAGGTCCACAGCATCACCAATCCTCCCCCATACATAAAATACTTAACAGTGGACATGAGGTGTAACACCTGTGTAACGCTATATTTATACCCCAGGGAAACAGGAAGTGATGAATTGATGGATCACTAATAAAATTTTCCTAGTTGCTACTTTGATTCACTTCATAAACTGCAGTAGAAATGACATAAATGGTTCAAATACATTTATTTACGAGAAGTAGTTAAGGGTGCAAATAACTGTGGAACAGAGTTCTTAGTCAGGATTGTTGCTTTTTTCTTTTTTTTCAGAGTGAGATTATGCTTCTGCACTAAAAATTACATTTATTTTAAGGCTTTTAACACATTTTAACTAGGGGTGCCAATAATTGTGGAGGGCACTGTAGTATCGATATCTTTAAGGCAAACTCACGAAACATGTTACGTTCAGTAGTATAACCAATTGGTAATAGAGGTCTGGTAATGCAGCTGGTCATGGCATAGTATATGTATCATTAAGGCGAACTCAAGAAACAACAGCAGCATGTGGAAGAGCATTGTCTTATTGGAAGAGTGTCCAAGAATTATCTTCAGTAGTATCACCAATCAGGGATAGAGGTCTGGCAAAGTGCCTGGTCAAGGCATAGTATCTTAATCTTCAAGGCAAACTCATGAAACAGTGGCAGCATTTGGACGAGCATTATCTTTTTGAAATAGTTCCCAGAAGTTACGTTCAATAGTATCACCAATTGAAGATAGAGGTTTTGCAATGTCGTTGGTCAAGGCATAGTATCTGTGTCTTTACAGCAAACTCATGAAACAGTGGCAGCATTTGGACGAGCATTGTCTTGTTGGAATAGTGCCCAGGAGTTACGTTTAATAGTGTCACCCATCGGGGATAGAGGTCTTGCAATGCCACTGGTCTTAACATAGTATCTGTATCTTTACAGCAAACTCATAAAACAACAGCAGCATTTGGATGAGCATTGTCTTGTTGGAATAGTTCCCAAGAATTACGTTCAATAGTGTCACCCATCGAGGATAGAGGTCTTGCAAAGTGGATGGTCATGGCATGGTATCTGTATCTTTAAGGAAAACTCATTAAACAACAGCATTATGTGGATGAGCATTGTCTTGTTGGAATTGTCTCTATCACCAATCGGGGATAGAGGTCTTGCATTGTGGATGGTCATGGCATAGTATCTGTATCTTTAAGGAAAACAAAGGCATTATGTTGACGAGCATTGCCTTGTTGGAAGGGTACTCCAAGTTACGTTCAGAATTGCACAATGCAACCAGTTGAAGGATCTCATTAATGTAATATTGGTCTCTCAATGTGCCTGTAAAGAAGACCAGCCTAGTCCAGCCTAGTCGAGCACGGCTCATCCTGCAGATAACCAACTGCAGTAGTGCAGCGGCAGTAGCTTCAGCCTCAGCGTCGAATGATTGAGTAAGAATATGTGAGCATAATCGGGGAGGTTAGCTCGCCGCCCGAGGGCGGATGAAGCCGTCGCGCCGCTCTCCTCCGCTGAACGCCTGCCAGTTTAACTCTCTGATTAACTATTGATGATGTTTCACACACATGACGTCCCCCCGAGAGCCGACCCGCGGTCCCCTCATTCCGCTCGGCGCCGGCGCTCGCCTTTACCGAGTTCAAGCTAGCTGCGGAGTTCAGAGTCAGATAGGCCTGGAGAATAGTGATATCTGCACTTCACAACCAAACAGACCCACGGAATATCAAGCACAACCCTCACAGCTCTGAGGCAATTACCGCCACCTCTCTGAGATTTCCCCACTCAGACCATTCCTCCACTTCTACGCCGTGAACCCTGCCTGATAAACACACTGAACGTACCGTGCCTGCCGTGGAAGCCAAGCTGCAATATTTCTGCGGTTACACTCTCTGACGGAAAATAAAACACTAACACGGAATTGGAATGATGTTATTCGTTTGTGGAAAGTGGAAACCATACAGGAGGAAGCCTCCAACCTGGATACAAGAGATGAGATATATGGATGTTTGGGCAAGAGTGTTGCAGATGTGAATGTTGCAACTGAGCCTGTAGATCCTTCACACTTCTTTGCAGGTCGCAAAAGCCTGTCCATAAACCTTCAACTGATGTAAAAGGACACATTTGGAGGAGACAATAAATAATTAGACTGGTTTAAAACCTAAAATTGGATGGGAGTTCGTAAACTGGCTGTAGAAACCTTTGACTGGGATTCCCGCCATGTTGTTTCAATCAATGTAATTCAATCTGTGTAATTTTGTCAAACGACAATTAGATGACCACCATATGAGACAAAGGGTTAACTTAAAAAAAAAAAGAAGCTAGAGTCTCGAGAGGTTAAAGGCAACAAGCTCTTACCAAGAGGTACACTTCCCAAAAATGATTGTTACTTTTATGCTCTCTTATGGCAAGAAGCAGTGTCCAATCAATTTTTGGGTAGTGAACCTCTGGGTGAGAGTTCGTTGACTGCTAGACATGAATCTATTACATATTTTCCAGAACTCAATAAGTGTTCTACTACAATTACGAGTCTAGTAGCCCACTTTTTCTACTATCTAGAACTCTGGCTTTCTCCATTTCCCATTTCCCTGCAAGTTTAGTCGCACCAATATGGGCATGTCGCACCTTTGTATCTGTTTTAAACGAAACAGCAAAACCAAAAGAAGAAGATATGTTTGATGTGTTTTATGTGTTTTATATGCTTTGCCCAACACAACCTTTTTATTTATCTGTTTCTTTTTTACTGTCATTTCTAACCACAGTAGATTTTTACTGTTGTTACTGTAGAGTCGTTTCGGTTTATTCTGTAAATAACTTCCTGAAAAGCACTCAAGCTCTCAAACTCTGGAAGACTCAGCTCTGAGTTCTGATCATCAGCCTTTGTTATTTATAGGACTTGTTTGGTGTGTGTTTGTGTGTGTCTGTGTGTGTGTGTTTTAGCTGAAAGCTTGCCACATTCCAGACAGCAGAGTTGCCAGGTCGTACTGAGAGACTGAACAATAAAGAAACAGTAAAATCATCTAGAGAAGCTTTACCCCTGACTGACAGAGTTACATCATAGCTTAAAATACCACCCACCAAATTACTCTACAGTCAGTGTCCACCCACAGCTCATTTCCTGAGTTCCTGAGATGGAGAATGTTGGTGTTTGGTGGAGGTGTTAGGTCCAGAATGCTAATTCTACCACAACGTCTCCAGAGACGTCTCTGGCGAAGACCCCAACATTAGCCCGGGTCTGGTTGCGTCAGAATCCTTCTCTGGAAGCCAGGGGTGCAGAGTCTCCAGCTAGTGTCTGCTGGATAATGATGGTGTTTGGTAGAGAATACTAATTCTCGATGGAAAATCATGGTGTTCGGTAGAGAAGGATCAGTTTACCAGAATTACTCTAAAAACAATAGTGTGAAAGAGATATTTGACCCCATCGTGACCCCAGGTCTGGAAGCCAGGGATGCAGAGCTTTCCCCCGGGGAAACTGGTGTGACCACCATGGAGGCAGTGGGGTTGAAGGAGGGGAAAACGCAACGTCACATCTGAAAGCGTCGAAAGAGAACAGATGAATCATGGAGGTGGAAGCTGGTGATTAGTTATGGAACAACGTTGCATGGAGTCTCCCGGTATAACTTTCACATACTTTCATTTTTCAGAGGGAAATG
This sequence comes from Astyanax mexicanus, assembly GCF_023375975.1. Classification (NCBI taxonomy): domain Eukaryota; kingdom Metazoa; phylum Chordata; class Actinopteri; order Characiformes; family Acestrorhamphidae; genus Astyanax; species Astyanax mexicanus. The sequence goes on along the minus strand of NC_064432.1, from coordinate 5,069,917 downwards.
ATGGTGTTTGGTGGAGAATGTTGGATGTTTGACAAAGTTGGTGTTTTAAAGACTGCTTGTATTTGAGGATGGTGTTGAGGTGCCAGAGAATGTGGGTCTTTAAATGTTGGGGTTGTGGATGATGTTTTTTGAATGGGAATGTATAGAATGTGTTGGAGAATAAAGGTGCTTGGACAGTGGCAGTGCTTTTGCTTGAAAATGTACATGTTTAAAAATGTAGATATTTGGTCAAGAATGACTGTGTTTGGAAAGCAGTCATGACTGTTATTTGGTAAGTAATTATAGTATTTGGTGAATAATAGTGGTATTCAGTGGAGAATGGTGCTGTTTGGTAGAAAATAAAGGTGTTTGATAGAAAATGATTGTCTGCAAATGAGTCAAGTGAATAGGCAGTGTAGGTCTTTAGTATAATGGTTTTTGAATAAAAGTGTTGCTGTTTGTTGCAGAATAATGTTATTTAGTAGAGAATTAATTATGTCTTTGGTAGACAACAATTTTGGAGGGAAATTGTGGGGTTGGTTGGGAATATTGGTGTTTCAGAATGTTGGTGTTTGTTAGAGAATCTTGATGTTTGTGAATGTTAGTGTGTTTGAGAATCTTGATGTTTGAGAATGTTGGTGTTTGTTAGAGAATCTTAAGTTTGAGATTCTTATTGTTTGTTAATGTTGTTGTGTTTGAGAATGTTGGTGTTTGTTAGAGAATCTTGATGTTTGAGAATGTTGGTGTTTGTTAGAGAATCTTGATGTTTGAGAATGTTGGTGTTTGTTAGAGAATCTTGATGTTTGTGGATCTTGATGTTTGAGAATGTTGGTGTTGGTTTGAGAATCTTGATGATTGTTAATGTTGGTGTTTGTTTGAGAACCTTGATGTTTGTTAATGTTGGTATTTGTTTGAGAATGTTAGTGTTTGCTTTGAAATCTTGATGATTGAGAATGTTGGTGTTTGAAGAACAGTGTGGGTAAGATTGTTGGTGTTTAGGGTGTGTTGGTGCTGGGGTTTAAGAATGTTTTTTGTCTGATGGAGTATAATGGTGTTTGGTTGAGATTGTAGGTGTTGTGGATGCTGGTGCTTTAGAATGTTGGCGTTTAAGAATGATGGTGTTTGGTGGAGAATGTGTTTGTAGAGAAGTCATGATGTTTGATGGACAACGTTTGTTTCTGAGAATGATGGTGTTTGGGGAAAAATGTTATTTAGTAGAAAATGATGATGATGGCTAAAGAATTGTGGTATTTAGTAGAGAGTGATGGTGTTTCATAGAAAATATTGATTGTCATTAGTCAGATTCTAACCAAATAATCACTATTGTCTCAATATTTCTGGGATGGTGAAGAGAAGTGGTGGGTGTTGCTGGGTTTTTTGTAGACTGAACACCTCCCAGATAGGACGGGGTGTCTGATAGTGGACTGGGAGCTTGTCTTTTCTTTCTTCTCTTTCTGTTCTTAATTATCTTCTTGTTCCGATCAGTGTGAACAATGTCCGCCTCCAAAAAGACCTTTTCCTTTTACACAGAAAAGCCCTCAGTGCTTCTGAAGGCCTGGGTGTTCTTGGTAAGAACAGCACCGTGGAGAAGAAAAGAGATGGAGCTGTAAACAACAACATCAGCTACTTCATCTTTACAGCGTGTAGCTCAAAGAGACAGCCTGAGAATTCAGCCTCAGAGTGAGTGTGTGTGTGTGTTTAGTCGTGAATACACTTTGTCTAAGCTCTTTTCTCCTCGTTTTAAACAGTCTGGAGAGACAGATTCTCTGAGTGGGGATCAGAGGAGCTCACAATCAGACTGACTAATAATTAAACACCCACTTAACCCATTAATATGAGATTTAAGACTTCCTTTCATCCATATGTTCACCGAGATGACATGAAGACGTTCCTTTAAAACTGATCAAAAAGCCCTCCGACTAAACTGAGTCCATTAGTGATGTACTGCTAAATATCACCATCTAAATATCAGCATTAATAAGGCATTGCTACATATCACTATCAGTGATCTACGGCTAAACACCACCATTTTTAATATTTAATAGTTATCACCAGTATTGATTTACTTCTAGATTTCACTATAAGTGATCTACGGCTAGATGTCACCATTATTAATATTCAATAATTATCACCAGTTTTGATTTACTTCTACATTCACCATCAGTCATATACGACTAGATGTCACCATTGTTGATCTACTGCTAGATATCACCATTAGTGTTCTACTGCTGCATATCTCCATTATTATTCTATTGCCAAATATCACCATTGATGATCTAATGTGAGATATCACTATTATTGATCTATTACTAGATATAACCATTATTGATCTTATGCTAGATATCACCATTACTGATCTACTGACAGATATCTCAATTATTGATCTATTGCTAGATATCTCCATTAGTGATCTACTTCTAGATATCACCTATCACCTAGATATCTCCATTATTATTCTATTGCCAAATATCACCATTGATGATCTAATTTGAGATATCACCATTAGTGATCTACTGCTAGATATCACTATTAGTAATCTACTGTTACATATTTCCATTATTGATCTATTGCCAGATATCAACATTAGTGATCTACTGCAATATAGCACTATTAGGGATCTACTGCTCCATATCTCCACTATTGATCTATTGCTAGATATCACCATTGTTGTTCTACTGCTAGATACCACCACTAGTGATCTACTGCTGGAGATCTCCATTATTGATTTCTGCTAGATATCACCACTGGTTATCTACGGCTACATATCACCAAATAATGATCTATTGCTAGATATCACTATTATTGGTTTACTGCTAGATATCACCATCAGTGATCTATTGATATCTCCATTGTTGTTCTACTGCTAGATACCACCATTAGTGATCTACTGCTGGAGATCTCCATTATTGATTTACTGCTAGATACCACCATTATTGATCTATTGCTAGATATCACTATTAGTGATCAATTGTTAGATATCCCCATTAGTGATTTACTGCTAGATATCACAAATAGTGATCTACTGCTAGATATGATCATTATTGTTTTACTGCTACATAACACCATTGGTGATCTATTGCTAGATATCACCAATAGTGATCTATTGCTGGATATCTTCATTAGAGATTTACTGCTAGGTACCACCATTATTGATCTATTGCTAGACATTACTATTAGTGATCTACTGCTAGATACCACCATTAGTGATTTACTGCTAGATATCACAAAAAAGTGATCTACTGCTAGATGTCACTATTATTGTTATACTGCTACATTACACCATTAGTTAACTACTGCTGCATATCACCATTAGTGATCTACTGCTGGATATCTCCATTATTGATTTACTGTTAGATATCACCATTATTGATCTGTTGCTAGATATCACTATTATTGATCTGTTACTAGAAATTACTATTAGTGATCTACTGCTAGATACCACCACCAGTGATCTTCAGCTAAATTACACCATTAGTCATCTACTGCTAGATATCACAAATAGTGATCTACTGCTACGTAATACCGTTATCGTTCTACTGCTACACATTGCCGTTAGTGATCTTTTGCTTCATATCAGCATTAGTGATCTACTGCTCAATATCACTATTAGTGATTGACTACTAAACATCATCATTAGTGATCTACTGATTCCAATTACTGTCAGGGATCCACTGCTACTACATATCCTTATTAGTTATCTTCTACTATACATCACCCATCACTACTAATGTGGGCGTGTCAGACGAAAATAGAGCATTACTTTCGATTCACATTCACATAAAGATTCAGATGTTTAACTACGTTTTAATGGGGTTGATGCTTTTCAGTCTTCTTACTGGGAAATTCCCAGTGGGGTTCCTTCAGGAGGGGTTGTTTATGCGACGTTGTTTTCGGTTAGGAATCGCCAGCGGCAACATGCAAATGAGGGAATAGAGCTGTAGCTGTGGTTGGTGCGGTGCTGGTTTATGGATGAGGGGAACGTGTTACGGTGATGATCTTTGATCTGAACATTGCAGTAGATCTGAGGGCTTTCCTCTAAAGGTGATTTTCCTCCAGTATTCTAAAGGAGGGGATATAACTCATACTCGGGGGTCCCATGTGGCTCGGGGGGTCTTAAGCGACTGCTCATATCGCTTACAGCAGGAAATGGCCTTACACACACTCACACACACACACACACACCTTTCCTCCAGAGTGTCTTTAATTCTGCCGCTCAGCTCTCAGCTGAAGTGTGTGAACTACTGACCCCTATTTTATCTTCTCCTTCCTTTCTTCTGCTGTCCATCTCTGCATCTCTCCATCTCTCCCTCTGTCCATCTGTCTACAGTGTCAGACCACAGCACTGACATTTACCCCAGTCAGACACTAAGAGAGAGAGAGAGCGAAAGAGAGAGAGAGCGAAAGAGAGAGAGAGTGTCAGAGAGAGATAAAGAGCAGATGGAGCTTGTGCTCTTTCTCCAGGTGCCTTTAATATTATCCCCCTGCCCCAGAGCATGCTGGGAAATTCCTGTGATCTTACAGGTGATCTTCTTAAGCCTGAACTTCATAATGTGTTCCATAATATGCACTCTCTATCTCTCTCCACCACTCTCTCACTCCCTTTCTCCTTCTCTATCTCTCTCTCAAACACTTTCTCTCTCTCCACCACTCTCACTCTCTTTCTCCTTCTCTATCTCTCTCTCACTCTCTATCTCTCTCCACCACTCTTTCTCTCTATTTCTCCTTCTCTAGCTCTCTCTCAACCACTCTCTCACTCTCTATCTCTCTCCACCACCTCTCTCACTCTCTATCTCTCTCCACCACTCTCTCACTCTCTTTCTCCTTCTCTATCTCTCTCTCAACCACTCTCTCACTCTCTGTCTCTCTCTCTACCACTCTCTCACCTCTATCTCTCTCCACCACCTCTCTCACTCTTTATCTCTCTCCACCACCTCTCTCACTCTTTATCCTCTTTCTCTTTCCACCCCTTTTTCATCTCACATGCTCTCTCTCTCTTTCTCTTTTACTTCACCTCTCAATCTCTCTTGAGCATTTTCTTTTCTTTCGTCTTTCGTCTATATCTCTCTCTATCACTCTCCCCATTTCTTTTGCTACCTCTTATGTCTAAACCTCTATCCACTGCTCTCTCTTCTTGTCTTTCTTCCATCTCTCTCTCTCTCTCTCTCTCTCTCTCTCTCTCTCTCTCGTTCTCTCTCTCTCTCTGTATGTACAGTGACTCTATTGGTTGATGGCGTTTGATGTTAATATGATAATTGGCTTTTCATTCTTTCCCGCTGATGGTCTCCAGAGTGTCCGGAAGAAATTTCATAGACACACACACACACACACACACACACACTCCTGGCGTGGATTGTCTCCACACTGGGACGTGATTGAGGTAAATTGCCGTCGTCTCTCTGGAGTAATTAATGAAAGTGGTCCCATCCTCTTGCAGCACAGCGTTAGCAGCTGCACTTCAACACCGGCTAACATCCATCACAGCTACACCCCCAACACCACCCGACATGCCTGCACCCAAACTACAGCCTCTCACACTGATTATCACGCCGTCAACCGTCTTATTAAATACGTCCTGGAACACTGTACTGCTCTGATAGATACAGACTGTAGTCCCACCCGATGATGAAGCACAGGACCAGTTCACACCTGCTTTGTTGGATTCAGATCAATCTGCTTTAGTCTGGCTTATTTAAACAGCTGAGGACCAAAGGAGAGCACGTTTATAACACAGTGTGTTACATAGCAACACACACACAGTCTCACTAGAGTTCTGTTACACTATTAAATCTTAATATTCAACACTGGAAAAAATGCACTAAGAGAGCACTTCAGTTTCTAAATCAGTTTCTCTGATTTTGCTTTTTTATAGGTTTGTGTTTGATTAAAATGAACATTGTTGTTTTATTCTATAAACTACAGACAACCCTAACAATTTCTTCCAAGTTACAAATATAAATTTTGTCATTTAGAGCATTTATTTATTTGCAGAAAATGAGAATTGGCTGAAATAGCAAAAAAAAAAAAAGATGCAGAGCTTTCAGATCTCAAATAATGCAAAGAAAGTTCATATTCATAAAATAAAAAAAGAGTTCAAAAATCAATTTATTCTATTTGTTGGAATTACCCATAAAATGACATTTTTAATCACAGTTTTTTTTAATGCATCTTGGCATCATGTTCTCCTCCGCCAGTCTTACACACTGCTTTTGGGTATCCTTATTCCTCTCCTGACACATACAATTCAAGCAGTACAGCTTGGTTTGATGGCTTGTGATCATCCAACTTACATAACATTTCTGTATTGGTGTAACAGTGTCACTTGTGTTACATTGTGGTATTGGGGCAATGGTGTCAATTGTGTAACATTTCTGTACTGGTGTAACAGTGTCACTTGTGTTACATTTTGGTATTGGTGTAACAGTGTCACTTGTGTAACATTTTGGTATTGGGGTAATGGTGTCAATTATGTAAGACTTCTATATTGGTGTAACAGTGTCACTTGTGTTACATTTTTGTATTAGGGTAATGGTGTCAATTATGTAACATTTCTGTATTGGTGTAACAGTGTTACACCAATACAGTGGTGTAACAGTGGTGTAACAGTGTTACAGTGTTACATTTTGGTATTGGGAAAACAGTGTCAAATATGTTACAGTTTTGCACTGGTGTAACACTGTCAATTGTGTTACAGTTTTGTATTGGTGTTACAATTATGGGTTAGTGTTACACAGGGTCTGTGGTGTTACAGTTCAGTCTTGATGTTACAGTTCCGTGTCAGTGTTACATAGTGTCACTGATGTCACAGTGCTTTTTTTTGTTTGTTTTACACTTCTGTGTCAGTGTTACACACTGTGCTTGGTGTAACATTTCTTTATTGGTGTAACTGTGCCACTTGTGTTACATTTTGGTATACGGGTAATGGTGTCAATTGTGTACACTTTTCTGTACTGCTGTAACAGTGTCACTTATGTTACAGATTTGCATTGGTGTAACTGTCAATTGGGTTACATTATTGTATTGGGTAATGGTGCCAATTGTGTTACAGTTTTGCATTGGTGTAACTGTCAATTGGGTTACATTATTGTATTGGGTAATGGTGCCAATTGTGTTACAGTTTTGCATTGGTGTAACTGTCAATTGGGTTACATTATTGTATTGGGTAATGGTGCCAATTGTGTTACAGTTTTGCATTGGTGTTACATTTGTGTGTCAGTGTTACACAGTGATACTGGTGTTAGTGCTTTACTTATTGGTTTTACACTTCTGCCAGTGTTACACAGTGTGCTCTGTGTTACATTTTTGGTGTAACCGTCACTTGTGTTACAGTTTGGTATTGGAGTAATGGTGTCACTTGCATTACAGTTTTGTATTATTGTTGCTGTTCTATGTCAGCGTTACACAGTGTCTAATGTTACATATCTGTATAGTTGTAACAGTGTTACTGGTGCTACATTTTGGCATTGGTGTAACGCAGTGTCTCTAGTGTTATACCGCTTGAGAGGTGTTACTCTTTCTGAAATATTCGAAGAGTTCTCTTTGTGATCATTAAAAAGTGTTTTTTTTTTCATATCTAAAACCTCCCAGTTCGGAAAGCAGCTCGTATTTAAACAGCCAGTCAGACCGGTCTAATCCAACATAGCGCTATTTAACCTCTCGCTCTATTGGCTGAAACCTCGGTTTAAATCTGTACAATAAAAACAGGCTTAACAGCCTGGAGTGCAGAGGGAAGATCACAGAAATGGAAAAAGGTCAAGCGTACTGACCTGAAGCAGCAGCCTGTAAAACATGATTTTCTCTGATATGTTTTACAGCACTGATAGCAGCTGGAATACAGCACTCTGTAAATGTCTCTGCTTTATTATCACCAGTATTCCAATCACACAGCTTCACAGCTAAAGTGCGGCGGGAGATACAGCCAGTCCCATTTTATTCCAGAGTAAATAAATACAAAAATATATAGTGTTTCTGTGATTAATCATGATTAATCATGTTTTTTTCTGCTTAATCTACTCAAGGCTAAGCTTAATATAGTGTGTATTTGCACTGTAAATGTAAATAAAAGCATTTTAGATTGTTAGACTAACAAAATAGAATAATATATATATTTTTAAATAATGTTAATTACTCACAACAGAATTATAAACCTACTTAAGACTAAGCTATAAACATTTATAAGCTATTTGTACAGTAAATGTAAATTAAATATTTTTAGATTGTTAGATTGGCAAAATGTAATTATATTTCCAAAAGAAATAGCATTAATCACAACAGTATTCTGTGATTAATCATGATTAATCACACATTTTTAGATTAATCTTCTTAAAACTAAGCCTCAAATATTATAAGCCTTAAACTTATAAGTGTTTATACTGTAAATGTAAAGAAAAGAATTTCAGATTCTTAGATTGACAAAATGGAATTAAATTCCTAAACTTATTTTTCTTAAGACTAAGCTTTAAATATTGGGTATTTGTACTGTACATGTAAATTTTAAAACTCTATTGGTAGATTTGCAAAATATAATTATATTTCTAGAACAAATAGTATTAATTGCAACAGAATTCTGTGATTAATCATGATTAATCACACGTTTTCTGCTTAATCTACTTGAGGCTAAGCTTTAAATATTAGGTGTTTATACTGTAAGTGTAAAGAAAATCATTTTAGATTGTTAGATTGGCAAAATGAAATTATACTTTCCGGGAAAAAATAAAAAATCACGACAGAATTCTGTGATTAATCCTGATTAATCTGCTTATTTTATTTGAGACTGAGCCTTAAACATAATCTATTTGTACTGTAAATGTAAGTAAAAGCATTATAGATAGAAGTTTGTTTTTTTTCTCAAAACTCAAATATCTAGTGCAGTAGGTTGCCTTGAAAAGACAGGTATTTTTTTAATTTAGCTTATTGAAAAGCTATAATAAAAATCTGTATCTGCAAAATGAAAGAGAAAAATAATGAAACAAAAGGTTGTTCTTCAAATTTGATGGGCAGCGTTTTTGCTGAAACTTTATAAAAGTTCATTTATAAAAGAAAACAAAAACGATTTTGCAGAGTTTTTTTTTATTATTTCTTCAGAAATCCTATTGTTAAGGATTTATCTCTACTTTAAATATATATATATATATATATATATTTCTGAAATATTCCTTTATTATTCTTCATTCGAAGTGTAGAACTGTTTAACTTTGAAGATTTAGGCAAGCGCAAACCCTTTTTTTAACTCCTGATTCAATCCATTGTAACCAAGCGTGCCGGTAATTCTGATTCTGCACGCGAGTCAGCGTCCCTAACGATTTCCAAACAGCTCTAATTGCCCACCATCTCAATATTAAAGCCATTAATATCAGTCAGCTCGCAGCGCCGAGGCAATTTTCCCGAGTCTGCTCTCATCTCCTGCTTTTTGTATGATGTTAGATGTAAGTCGAATTCATCACGCCCTGAGATAAAGTCAATATCCGCAGCCCGAGAATCAATATCACACTATTATCAGAGAACCTCTAAATGTGTCTGTTAGCATAAGAACTCTGACTGTCGCTTGCCGGCGTATAAATAGTGAAGCGAGGAGGGAAAAGGAGGACGGGGAGGGAGGGAGGGAGGGAGCATTGCAGTAGCCTTGAGGCGAGCGCGCGGATTGAAAACAACCCGATGAAAGGCGAGCGCTGACGCTCGCGTGTCGAGATCCGCTGATTAAAGGGTCAACCATCCAGCCGGTAATGTGAAACAGCATGTTCAGAAAGAGTCAAAGCGCTATCGCTAAGTTACTCAGGCCGCTCGCTATTAAAAGCCGAAGAAAACTCGGAATAAAAGCCTGCCACGATCCCGAGACCTTCAATAAAGGCTGAATGAAAGATAAACTACAGTCCTATCAGACCTGTGTGCAAACTCGAGAGGGACCGGAGTGTTCACTACCTCCGCTAACACCTCTTCATTAACAGCCTTAGCCTTTTCAAACGCTTTACTTTCAGAAAAAAATAAATATATATATATATATATATATTAGGTTTTAAGTTCTGTCCTGAGCTACGTCATCTACTTATTAACTTTATTTCACTCAACTAACAGTCCAAGTTTTAATTTCACCAGTCAAACCATGTTCAGAAATTTGAATGTAATTTTAAAAAGCAATTTTAAATCAATCAAAGCAATCAATTAAGGCAATCAAATTTTTAAGAATCAAAAAGAACAAGTTGCAAATTTAACCAAGTGTTAGTCTATGTAAATCCGATTTAATTTTGTTCCAAAAGTTTTGCACTGTAAAATCTATGTTAAATCTGAGTTCTTTTTAAAATCTGCAATCAAAATTTTGGAGTACCACTTTAAAATAAGACTACCTTTATAAAGGGTTTATAAATGGTTTACACTTAGTTTATTAATGGTTACTGATTAGGTTGTAAATGCCTTAAAAATCATTAATAATCAGTTATAACACATACATAGAAAGGGCAACAATATAGATGGCTGTGAGTTCACTATTTTTTGTCAAGCAACAGGTCATTGTTGCTCTTTCTATGTATGGGTTATAACTGATTATTATTTTATGATATTTAAGGCATTTAGAACTTGATTAGTAACCATAAATAAACTAATTGTAAACCATTAATAAACCCTTTATAAAGGTAGTCTTATTTTGAAGTGGTACCGGAAAAAGAGACAGAAAAAAACAATATCAAAATTATATTTTCAATAAATATACTTGGTTACTTTATTATTAATATTATTATTATTTAAAAATTACTTGCGTCTGAATTTTGCCACACAGCGTATGAGAAAATCAAACATTTTATTTTATTTAAACCTTTATTAAACATTTCCACAAATACTGTCAGTTCAAAACATCTAAACATCTCATGGCATGGCATTGTATCCACCTATAATCTATAATCGGGCCAATTACATTTCATCTGAGGCCAATGGCCCATTAGTCCTGCCCCCTAGTCCTGTTCCTTTGCAGACAAGTATCCCTGAAGTATGATGCTTCCACCCACACCCATGCTTCACAGTTGGGACAGTCTTTTTGGCATTGTACTCATTCTTCTTCTTCTTCTTCTTCTTCCTCCAAACATCCCAAAAAAAACGCTCTCTTGTGGTCTCATCTGACCACACGACCTTCTCCCATACCTCCTCTGGATCATCCAGATGGTCATTGGCGAACTTTAAAAGAGCCAGAATTTTAATCCGCGACTTTTAATCCTGCATTTCGACCACCTTGACCATCAGAAACCAGCGTACGCCACCAGCCAAAAGCTGGTTTTGAGCTGAATGTTTCAGCTGGGTTAAGTCTCACGCTCTCCTCAAAGTGTGTGGAGGTGTTTGGTGATGTCTAATAGACTTGCTGATGTGCTTTCTGGCTCAGTATGACTCACTGTTATCTATAAACATGGACTGAAGTACAGTAGCAGAGCTAAACACAGCAACAGCAGCAGAAGCAGCAGCGGCAGCAGCCTTGAAGTTTATTCTTCACTTCATCCTTATAGATAACAGAGTGTCGTATGGTGTCAGGAAGCACATAAACAAGACTTCTCTCAGCGCCGCGGTGTCAGCGCTAGGGTTGAGAGTAGGTCCACCACCCAGAAATAACTGGACGAGAGCAGTTCTGTGGTCAGAAACTGACCACCGATGTGAAGAACTGGAGAACAACTAGATGCTTTTCAAAGCTAGTTTTCAGAATTTCTGTCTGGGTTCAAAAAAGTATCCATCCATCTATTCATCTATCCATCCATCCATCCATCCATCCATCCATCTATTTAGATTCTGAAGTATAATGTTGGGTTTGGTGGCATATAGTTGTCCAGCACTGCTGGAGCAGCATTAGCATTACCCATTAATCGTGCTAAGCGCTAGCTCCTTGGCCGTTCAGATTTGAGTATTATCAGCCTGTAAAGATGACATATGTCATCTATAAAGATGACATTCATAGAAAAATCTACCTTTAAGTTTGCTCTTCCAACAAGGGCACACGATTAATTTTAACGCACATGGCTGACTGTTGCACAACTGGACACAACTAATAGTGAAGCCTGGTAAGGTTGGAGAGGTTGGACGGGGGTTATTTGTGATGTGTGATTGCAGGATCTGGAGAGTTCTTGACCCTCGGAGGTGAGTCCTGCTCATTATGGCTTAAATTACAGCTCTGGTCATTTACCCAGCGGGAATAACAGCTCTGTTCTCAAACTCTCTGCGTGTTTATTTTTATACTGCTGAATTTTCCACTGTGGGGAGGATGAAAATTGATATTTAAATTCCTGTAATAATGCATAAAAATATCCGGTAAAAAAATGGCTACTAGGACTGCATTTATAGGCTTATTACAGTCATTATAAGGCATTATGCATGTCATATAATGCACTATAAATGCATTCATAAGGCATTATGAGTACAGGGTTCATAAGGAAAGTGTTACCAAATGCACTTTTTGTTTATTTTTAGATGTTTATTAGTAAATAAGTAGAAGATGTATATATATATATATATATATATATATGTTATATATATATATTGCATGCGATGTGTCAAGTGCGATGCCACTTAAGGCAACTGAATCAAACACGTCATGATGCAAAGTTTTGATTCTTGACACAAGAAGTAAGTAGATACACAGCGCTGTCTCTGTGTCTGTGTGAGTGACTGGCTGCTGCTGCCTGAGAAGTGACGAGGGGGAGGGGGAGCGTGAGGGTGTGCACCTCAGTTCAGCACAGTTACAGCTAAATTCAGGCTTTTAATCCCCCCCAAAAAACGCTCTTATTTACCTTTTAAAAAGCCATTAAAGGGCCGATTACTGTTGTTTTGCTGTTTTCCTCGGATTTTCTCAGGTTCCTCAGTTCTTGATTGGTCCGGACGCGAGACAGCGTGCAGGTGGGGGCGGGGCTGGTGATGTCATGGATCGTGGATTGTTTAATATTGCAAAATATATTGTCAAATAAAGAAAATTTCCGATGTAAAATTTTTTTTTCAATATCGTGCAGCCCTAAATTAATCACATTATTCTAAATAGATTTGGGATTATGCGATTATTATTGCTCTCTCTCTCTCTCTTTATCCATGAGAAATACAGATGGGAGACAGGAAAGACACACACACACACACACACACACACACACACACACAGCAGCAGCAGCAGGTGTGAAAGCATTGTTTTTTAATGCGTGGGTGTTTGAAAACAAGTCTGAGATGAGAAAAGATGTCTTTATCTGTCCAGCGCTCATCAATAATTCACTCACACACACACACACACACACACACACACACACACACACAGGTTTATGTAAGAGTGAAGAGTGAATAAATGCATAAGTGAGCAGTACAGCTCTCGCGCAGCGGGGCGCAGGGTGTGATAGCTGGGTACGGCTGTAAAGCAGCTGTGTACACTTATTCACCACAGCTGGAAACATTAACCCTTTTCATTCCACACCTACATTCATACAGCGTTACTTTTTTATATTTAAAATAAAATGCACTCAGCTGATTGGTCTAATCCAGGGGTGTCCAAACTATGGCCCGCGGGCCATCTATTTCTTGTTACATTTTTGGGTACCACTTTAAAATAAGACTACCTTTATAAAGGGTTTATAAATGGTTTACAATTAGTTTATTAATGGTTACTAATTAGGTTGAAAATGCCATAAAAATCATTAATAATCAGTTATAACACATACGTAGAAAGGGCAACAATATAGATGGCTGTGTAGTATAGTTCACTATTTGGCAAACAATAGGTCATTGTTGCCCTCTTTTATGTATGTTTTATAACTGATTATTAATGATTTTTAAGGGATTTTTTTATTTGCTTTTCTTTTCTTTTTCTTTTTCTATTACCTAAAATGTAAAGCATACCTTGCTGCTGTTGCGCTTATAAAATATATGAAATATATAAAATATATAAAATGTGTCAGTCTCTTTTTTTTTTTTTTTTTTGAATATTAGGATTTTTAAGGATTTTTATAAGTGGAATGAGGGATCTATCTGTACTTCGCACACAAGGAATGCTCCCTGCCTTTTAACAGAATTTCTCATTAAAGCTCTGGCAGCACTAATTTTCCGCCGGTCTCTTCTCGTTTTTTTTTTTTTTTTTTTTTTTTTTCTTGTGCGATATTATATATATATATATAAAAATATATAAATAATAAATTATAAGGCCGGTTCTGGAACAGCGCTGCCTCTAGAGCTCGGCGGTGACGTGCGGGTGCGGCGGGCGGGTTCGCTGGGTCTGATCTCGGGGCGCCGGAGTCCTCCATGCTTCGTTAAATATGACAGAGCGGAGACGGCGGTGACGCCAGCGCGCGGTGGGCCGGCCGATGTGGAAATGGAGGCTAACTGCTCTCTCCAGCCTGAGGAGTTTCAGTCTATCTGAGACTCACACACACACACATTCACACACACACACTCTCACAATCACACACACACTCTTACATTTCCCTCTCGCTCGTTCATTTACTCGATATCTGTCACATCTGAATATGCTGAGACGAAGCAATGAGCAGAAAACAGGCAGAGAGAGTTTTAATTACGCCCAACTTTCTCCCCTGGCCTACTTTAACCAACTTCACTCTTCTGGAGACGCGAGAGAGAGAGGGAGAGAGAGAGAGGGAGAGAACGAGAGAGCGAGAGAGAGAGAGCCTCAGGAAGGGAAAAAGAGAAAAGAGAGAGAAGCAGGGAGGACAGGCAGGTTCCCTGGTGAATGATGGAGGACCACAGCGACCCTCTGCCGGCATTGTTTCCCTCCATCGCCTCAGGATCTGTTGTGCAATACAGTACAGTAACACCATCAGGAGTGTAAACGCATCAGGCATTGGTGAGCTCAGGAGGGGGGGGGGGGGGGTGGGGGTGGTTAGGAGGGCAACTGCCCCCCTTATGGTTCCTTCATGGTTGAAAAAAAAAAGCACTAAATTGTTAAAGTGCACCAATTCAGCACACAGCAGCATTCAGTCTTCAACAGTTTAGCTCCATCCATTCATTCAGTCTTCAACAGTTTAGCTCCACCTATTCATTCAGTCTTCAACAGTTGAGCTTCACACCCATTCAATCAGTCTTCAACAGTTTAGACCAACCCATTCATTCAGTCTTCAACAGTTTAGACCAACCCATTCATTCAGTCTTCAACAGTTAGCTCCACCCATTAATTCAGTCTTCAACAGTTTAGCTCCTCTTATTCATTCAGTCTTTAACAGTTTAGCTCCACCCATTCATTCAGTCTTCAACAGTTTAGCTCCTCCCATTCATACATTCTTCAACAGTTTAGCTCCTCCCATTCATTCAGTCTTCAACAGTTTAGACCAACCCATTCATTCAGTCTTCAACAGTTTAGACCAACCCATTCATTCAGTCTTTAACAGTTCGGCTTTCCTTTTTTTAAGCCTATAGCAGTTTCGACACACCCATAAATTGAGTCTTGAACAGTATAGCTCCACCCATTCAGTCTTCAACAGTTTAGCTCCTCCCATTCATTCAGTCTTCAACAGTTTAGCTCCACCCATTCATTCAGTCTTCAATAGTTTAGCTCCACCCATTCATTCAGTCTTCAACAGTTAAAGTTACCAGTTTCAGTGTCATCCTGGAGTTGTAGAGGTTCCTAATGGCGTCCTGCAGAACCTCACTAACGTAAAGTTGGGCTTTTCCTTAACGAACGTCACTGCAATCCCGCACTCACTTTATTGCGTATTTTTCTGCGGCAGAGATTGGCTGAGAGGAAGAGGGCATGGCCTTGGCTTCCTTGGTTCCGTAACAAGAAGGTGTAGAGGCAGCTGTTGTTTCACCGTCTTGCGGCACCCCGGTAACCCTGACAACCAGGTTCTCATTTGACTCCTCGCGTTTAACGCAGCCTTGAGGATAATTAAACTTCAGGTGTCGCTTAGAAAAGTCATTAAGGATGGATAGCAACCATCACGCATCACTGCGACGTGCACACACACACACACACACACACACACACACACACAGATGGCAACCACGCTGGCATTTTTTTGCTTTTATGTCGGATCAGATGCTTCAAAACTGACATCACTCTGGCATCACCTTCTGTTCATCACACACACACTGTCACACACACTCGCACACACCTCTCTCGCTCGCACACGTTTAGCATCAGGTGTCAGAGGCAAGTCATTTATGCTCCGAATGCTTACTTAACCTTTCTATCTCTCCCCCCTCCCTCTCTCACTCTCTCTCGTTTTCTCTCTCTCTCTCTGTCTCTCTCACTCTCTGCCAGTCTGTCTCCATGTCTCTCGCCCCATGTTAAATTAACGCTGGCCCATGCACTGCATGTCTGGGTCTGTCTCTCCATTAGCGAGGAGTTATGATTCACATTAAAATTAATTACCGTCTTGGCCGGCGTTAAACTCCGACCCGACCCCGTCAGGGCCCGGGCCGAGCAGACGCCCGCCGCTTTCAGGCGGACCCCGTCTTCCTCGCCCAGATAGACTCATTAGCACGCTAATTTAATCGCCCCGCTTCTGACGGGCTAAAGAGAGATTTCATCTGGAGTTCAGACCCGCACGCTAGTGGGGGCTAATCGAATGAGCGGCTACAGCGCGGATATTTCACCCTTATTACCGGGTGTAAAAACACATCAGCGCGTCGTGACGCATCGATCCGAGAGGCGGCCGCTCGGCTGCTCCGGGTCCGGAATGTTATTCCGCTTCACGTCAGTTACAGCTGACTGTAAACGCATTCCAGTAAGACCTGTCCGGTGCGTGACCTACGGTGCGTTTAACCACGTGCTCACGCCAAACGCGACGCGAGCGACAAAGCAGCCGGAAGTCATTCGCTTTCAACGAGAGCGAGCGACGCCGGGTGACAGGAAGCCATGCGGGCAGGTGGTTTGAGCGACGCGAGAAAGTTGACCAGAACTCATCTTTATGCAAATGAGCGGCGACGCACGGTGACGACTACCAATCAGAAACAAGATTCCTGAAATCCTGAAATTGCTGCTCTGAGCTACCAGATCTGAGGTAAAACACATCACCAAACCAACAGCCACCCCACTATAGAACTAACCAGAAGGAAATCCTTACAGAATTCCTTTATTTAATAGAAAAATATATATTAAAACAGAGGAAATTATTTATTAAATTAACAGAACGATTTATTAAAATGAAGGGAATTATTTATTCAATTTAGCGGAACGATTTATTAAGACGAAGGGAATTATTTATTAAATTAACAGAACATTGTTTTAAAAAGAAGGGAGTTATTTAATAGAAAAACAGAACGATGTATTAAAATGAAGGGACTTTGTTATGAAAATTAACGGAAAGATTTATTAAATTTACAGAACGATTTAATAAAAATGAAAGAAATTACCATTTGTTTATATGCCTTTGGTAATGTGGAATAACTTGTTGCTTTAAAAGCGCTTGAAAAGCGCGTTAATTAGATGTTACGTGCATTTACAGAACGTTATAAGATTGTGTAGCAGTTAGAGGGGAGATTAAGATCGCTGTGGATCTTCATAAAGCATTATGTGAGTGAACTCAACATCTATTAAGCTTTATGAGGTCTTTACGAGGTCTCACCAATAATGTTAAGAACAGCAAAGGCAAATATATATATATATATATATATATATATATATTATAATGCATTGTATATATCGCTTTGTGATATGAAGCTTTATACTTAGATGTTGAAATAATGCTTATGCGAAATGTTACAAGGCTTTATGAATGGTTTATGAAGCTTTATAATGCTTTTTATAGATTTAAGTGTTTCCGACTTAATTTTTTTTTTAATCAAGTTATTTCTGGGTTTACAGTGTGACCGATGAACAGTGTAATTGGCAGCGGCGGCTCCTGATTGGATGCTGGCGCTCGTGACCGGTGTGAATTCTCTGCAATGTGAAACAAATGAAGTGCCAGAGCCGTGCGAATCCCAGCAGTGCCCCCCCGGATCTGACGGAATAACAGAAAGACGACACATGACAGACGCCTCTGAGATACTCAAATATAAGTGGCTTGGGGTCCAAAGCTTGCGCGGGAGTGTGTGTGTGTGTGTGTGTGTGTGTCGGAGAAAAGCTCGGTGGATTCAGTTCCTACATATTAAAGCTTCTTCCGAAAGAGTGAGTGACTGAAACAGCAACATCAAACCGTCTGTCCGCTAATGAACAGAGAGAAATCTCTCTCTCTCTCTCTCTCTCTTTCTCTCTTTCCCTCTCTCTCTCTCTCTCTCTCTCTCTTTGTGTGTATCTCACCCAGCGGGTCTTGTTAAGTAGCGTGGGATGATCGCATGTGTGTGTGTGTGTGTGTGTGTCCATGTAAAACAGGGTGAGAGTGAGTGTGTTTGAAGTTGACAGGTTCTCTGATTATCATCCCGACTTTCTTCTTCAAAGTTTCCTTCGAATTCCATCGGCAGGTACACGCGTCGCCAAACATGAAAGCCACGCGGTTCAATTAGCCAATCAACACTTCCGACACCCCGAAACGTGGCCCAGGGAAAACGAGGCGAAACGAGAGAGAAAGGAAGCGTCTGTGACAAGCCAGAGGCAGCAATCTGAGGATACGTCTGAAGATGCGAAAACTTTCAGCCGCGGCTTTACGCGCTGGAAGCCTGGATGAGATGAATTTACTTAAATAATCTGAAGAGACTGGCTGACTTACTTTCAAAAAAAAAAAAAAAAAAAAAAAACGTTTTAAGTTCATTCAACTCATTCAACTGTATTTATTTTTCACACTATAAAGGTTCGGCGCTCGCACAGTCCTGTAGCGTGAACTACTAAAAAAGACAGTCACAGACGCCCGGCAAATATTCAACACGTTCGATATCTGACTCAGTCGGCGACTGGGAGTCAGGAGCAGCGGCTACAGACAGCCAATGAGATCCAATACATACTTTCTGTCCCCTCTGTTATATCAGTAAATCACTGTTAAACTCTAGACAGAGCCAGTGAGTGAGTCCTCTATGAATATCTAAAAACTAAAGATAAAAACTTAATAAAAAAAAAATTAAAATAATAATGAAGTACTTGTTCTGAATATTTCTTCAATTTTAGAAAGTAGATTAATGTATTTTACTAAAACGGTTTTTAGTGCTGGTAAAAGTGTTTCGCTTCTTGTAAATTAGTTTTTTTCTGAAATGTAATGTTTTTTTCCCATGTAAAACAGTTTTTTCTTTGGTCATTTTGTTTTTCTTGAATGTAATTATTTTTCGTATGTAAATTCGTTTTTTTTTTTATTTTTGTTTTGCACCTCAGGGCCACCGTAGTATACCTTTAGCGTGAAGTACTAAAAAAGTTGCTCGCCCGAGCCGCCACTGACGCCGAATGTTCTCCAAACAGTCGCAGACGCCCGGCAATAATTCAACACGTTCAATATCTGACTCAGTCGGAGACTGGGAGTCAGGAGCAGCGGCTACACACAGCCAATGAGATCACAAAACACACGAGAGCCGTTTATGGAGAATCTGAGCACTTTCTGTCCCCTCTGTTATATCAGTAAATCACTGTTAAACTCTAGACTGAGCCAGTGTGTGAGTCCTCTCTGAATAGCTAAAAACTAAAGCTAAAAACTTAAAAAGTAGAATAATGTATTTTACTAAAAAGGAAAACCAAGAAAGTGTGCCTGTGTATTTCAGTTTATCTACAGAAAACTGTAAATGTTTTAGTGCTGGTAAAAGTGTTTCCAAAACGTTAACTTTTTCAATTCTTTTTTAACCATCCTTTGGTGGAACGACTTGTGTGCTTAAGGTCGTTGTCTTGCTGCGTGACCCACCTTCTCTTGAGATTCAGTTTATAAACAGATGTCCTGACAACAGAATTCTTTTAGAATTCTCAGTTATTTTTTAGAATCCATTATTCAAGAATCCATCAAGGAAGGCAAGTCTTGCTGGCACAGATGCAGCAAAACAATCCCGAACCATGATACTACCACCACCATGTTTAACAGGTGGGATACGGATGGGTTCTAATGCTGGAATGCAGAGTTTTTCTTCTCCAAACATGTTCTTTATAGAGAGCACTTGGCTTTCTTCTTGCAAGCCTGCCAATCCTGCACATCATAGTTGTTCACTGTTAAGTGTTCAGATGGTGGACTTATGAATATTAACATTAGCTAATATAAGAGAAAGGCCTTCAGTTGCTTTGAAGATACCCTGAGGTCCTTTAAAGCTCCACTAGTTAGGATTGAGATTTTGTGCTCGTGGGCTCCCCCTACAGTTGTAGGGTGTAATAAATGTTTCAGGCGGATTAGTTTCTCTTTCTCGTTTTCTGGCTTTCACAGACATATTTGGTCTCTCTCCAGCTTCTGCCAGAGTGTCTATATGTTAGTTTGTAAAGAATGAACCAGTAGTCCTTGTAGAACTGTTAGAACTAAAGGGCGGAAAGCAGGTCGCAGTTCTCGCGAGATCTCGGAAAATTTACAGAGTCTGGTTTGAGCTCAGAGGAGCTCAGGCTCAGACACGAAAGCACCGCTATTCCTCCTATTACACCTCAATGCAGCGCTGCAGTGAGTTTCAAGCTGTAATTTCACTTCTTTAAAAAGATCAAAAATCAAGGAAATCCTGCCTAGTGCTGCTTTAAGACCTGGTTGACTATTATATACCCCTTGATCTTTGTTGGTTGACCACTCTTGAGGAGGATAACAATGGTCTCAATTTTTTTCTCCATTGGTGTAGGTGGAGTCCAAACTCTTTAGAGATGGTTTTGTTACCTTTTTCCAGCCTGATGAGCATCAACGAACAATATAGCATACACTTATCCATTACTAGTGATAAAGGGGATTCATTTGAACAGGTATTGGGAGGTTGGTCTTCCAATCTAGAGAGAAAATGGGTTAAAAAATAGAAATTGAGCTCCTACAGCGTAAGAGCTTTATCGTTGGAGATTAATTCAGTTCAGTTGAAAAAAAGAAGCTCTTTTCTCCACTGAAGATGGTTTCTAGTGTCCAACTGACGTCCAAATTACGCAAGAACGTATTTCTAGAAGGCAGTAACATCATTAAGCATTAATGAAGAACATGCAAAGCTCTGTCTCTGATGCTACAAAGCAAAAAACACACAACTTCCCGTGGCTTGGAGTCGGGAACAGCAACGGTCATTAAAACTAAAGGAGGAGAAGAGAAAGGAGTTTTATCAGCAGTTCAGTCCGACCCAGTTCAGTTCAGAGACGAGGCGTTTTTTTTTTTTTTTTTTTAGGGTTTTTTTTGTCCCGAGGCCAAAGAAGCTCCTGCGAAAGCCAAAGAAGCTCCACTTCTCTCCGGTGTCCGTTCTGTGGAGAGTAAGTGTACCGGACAAGCTCAAATCTGTTTTACTATTGGATTTCACAGAGCAGGAAATCCATAAGCTGTTGTTTCTGGACGTCGGTAAAGTTGTTAATCATTCCCGAAATATGAGAAGACACTTTCTCCACTTTCTCGCTTTTTCTGCGAGTGCGGAGCTTTTACAGGAACAGCCTCGTACAAAAGCCTGAACGCCGAGGAGAATTTCACTTGTGTGGAGCCTTCTTACGAAACAGCTTTCCAGGAACGTTGGAGCGCCCCTGGCATATTGGGGGGACCCCCAGGGTGAGCACTGCAGGGTGGCCCCGAGCGGCAGGGTGGCCCCTTCGGGGTTATGAGTAAAACATGCACATAATAAAATGTTATTGTCATACGATGCTGTAAAAAAAAGAGAGCTTTTTTGTTGTTTTTAAACACATTTTAATATTGAAAATATTAAGCTTTCAAGCTTTATCAAGCTTTACCAATAACTGGCAACGAGTCTTTCACATCTCTGTGGAGGAATTTTGAATTTTGGTCAACTCTTCTTTCGGATCATTGTCCTGCTGCAGAACCCAAGTACGTTTAAGCTTAAGGTCAATTCATGGTTCTATCAACTACAGAAAGTTGTCCAGATCCTGAAGCAGCAAAACAGCCCCGAACCATCACACTACCACCACCACCATGTTTGACTTTCATCACTCAAATCCTTGCTCCAGACATATCCCAGCGTATAAAAAGCATGCCCTTTACAAAACGAGGAAAACATGTAACCCCACTCTCTGCACAGGGAGCAGATAGCATCTGCTTAAATCAAACCTAAGACCATTGATTTTATGATGTCCAGGCCACCAATGAGACACAATGATGTTCTACATGTGGCTGAGTATGACTCAGGAACAGTCACATGCAGTCATACATCTTCTATGGCGAGACAGGCTCTTCATCCCTGTCCAATGAGAATCAAGCACCTCTGAAACAGCAAATATACAGGAGAGAGATAAAACCTTTGTAACTTTCAATGGATGTCAATGAAAAAAGAGTTTATTTCAGGTCATTTTGAAAACTTTCTATTGCTCTATTCATGAATTAGGTTTGCCACAGTGTAAAGGACAGCTTGTGAGTAAACTAATAGTGGACCAAAATGGAGACACTTGTTTTTCATTGGACAGTGGGAAAATGGAAAGAAAACTGAGTTCTACTTTTTAAAAAACGTTATTTGTAAGCGAACATGGTCGTGCAGAATCACGATGTTCAGGAGTGAATCGGAATCAAGTTAAAATGAGTCAAAGAGTCAAGTAGAGCGGTGAATGAGTCTTTTTGATTCAGTGATTCATGAACAACTCTTGATAATGTCTAGATCAGGGGTGTCCAAACTTTTTTTGTTGGGGGCCAGAAGGAGAAATATATTTGAAGTCACGGGCCACAGACTCAAAACAAATAATGAAATATATCACTTTAAATAATACTTTTGTCCTGATTATTTCATTAACACACTATTTTACTTGACTTACTATCTTTATCTTTGACAGTGTTGTGTAAACTAAGATTTTTCAAATTGATGTTTAATTTCATGATGTCTCTTAATATTAAACTTCTAAATTACGGCAACTTTTAGACTCTTTGGCCCGTTTTTCTGCGCTAGAAATGCGCACTCTCGCTGCTTTTAGACTCTTTGGCCCGTTTTTCTGCGCTAGAAATGCGCACTCTCTCCGCTTTTAGACTCTTTGGCCCGTTTTTCTGCGCTAGAAATGCACACCTTCTCCGCTTTTAGACTCTTTCCCCCGTTTTTCTGTGCTAGAAATGCGCACTCTTTCTGCTTTTAGACTCTTTGGCCCGTTTCTGACACCTAGCGTTCAAACTTTGAATCTCACATGCTTGACAGCGGGCCAACTTTCATTCTATTTCTAAAATACCTCGCCGTAGTTTGGACACCCCTGGTCTAGATACTGTATGTAAGCTTAGCTCAGTACAAGTAAAAGTTCTTTCAGGAGACTCTAATGCTACGTCACCTTACGTTGACCAGTCACAAGCGTCCACCTGTCTTTAGAAGACCTCTACTCACACCTGTCACATTTACATTCCATCATCCCCTCTACCACCCGATTGGTCTCGTTCAGCTGCGTGGGGAGTTTGGCTGCGCCCCTGCCTTCTACACAATGCAGGATCTGCAAGGGTCCAGATGCTACCGTACAGTATGAGCCCCATTGGTTCCTACAGTGCTTCCGTCTGGAGTCTCCAAGCAAAACTTTTTTTCTGCGCACTTTTTTGCAGAGATATCGTCCATAATCAGCATCACTCTCACGATCCCCCAGGGACCATATCAGGACCCCATTGGGGTCCCAACCCCCAGGTGAAGAACCTTTATATATTGCTGGATCTGCAAGGGTCCAGATGCTACCGTACAGTATAAGCCCCATTGGTTCCAACAATGCTTGCCTCTAGAGTCTCCTAGCAAAACGTTTTCTGCTCACTTTTTTTGCAGAGATATCGTCCATAATCAGCATCACTCTCACGACCCCCCAGGGACTATATCAGGACCCCATTGAGGGTCCCAACCCCCAGGTTAAGACCCCCCTGCACTTCTTCTGTAAGCTTCTACGCTTTGAGTCAGGCTCTTTAGCATTCAACAGGTAGCAGACAAAACTGTATCCAGGGAAATCGCATAGAGACACATGGATACAAATACAGAGATTTCTTATTGGGGCCTTGTTAAGTTGTTAACCACAGGGTTCTGGAGAGAAAGAGAGAGAGAGAGAGAGAGAGAGAAGGAAAGAGAGAGAGAGAGAGAGAGAGAAAGAGAGAGAGATCCTATTCTCTTTCATACATGACAACAAGCACCAAGAGAGCGAGAGAGACAGACAGGGAGAGAGAGAGAGAGAGAGAGAGAGAAAGGGGTCAGCATAGCCGAATAGAGGACAGCAGAGTCTATGTCTGTCTCATTCTGAGTGTGTGTGTGTGTGTGTGTGTGTGTGTGTGTGTGTGTGTGTGTGTGAGAGACGCTCTAATCTTCCAGCTTCTCTCTCGGAGGAATAGTGAAGAGCAGCTTCCATTACTGTCAGTCAAAGAACAAGAGAAGAAAGGCTTTAAAATATTCCACTAAAATGAAGACGGGGCGAGAGACAGAGAAGAGAAGGAGGGAGAGAGAGAGAGAGGGAGAGAGAGAGAGAGAGAGAGAGAGAGAGAGAGAGAGAGAGAGAAAGAAGAAAAAGAGAAAGCACCCACACACTGCCATGGGCTTCATGTTGCTCTCCTCATTTTCACAGCACATATTTCACACACACACACAAAAAGAGAGAGAGAGAGAGAGAGAGAGACAATGTCATTTCTCTCAATGTGGAACATAAAATTCCCCTTCAATCACACACACACACACACAGACACACACACACACACACACACACACACAAGAGCATAGTTGTGTATGTTAATAACATCCCTCCAGGGCACATGTGCTCTTACCATCCTCCTCATTCAGCAGCCTCTTCAATCGTTGCTCGTGTGTGTGTGTGTGTATGTGTGTGTGTGTGTGTGCATATGTCAATGTCTCTGCGTGTTTTGTCTCAGTGTGTGTGTGTGTGTGTGTGTGTGTGTGTGTGAGACACGTAGGAGTTTCACAGAATTATATCTGCGAGGGATATGTGTTTGTGTGTGTGTGTGTGTGTGTGTGTATATATAAGTGTGTGTAAATGTGTGTTTGATATGAGATGGTGTGGTACAGTAAAAAAAAAAATCACCGTTTTATATTTGCATTTCTCAAACTCTACACACACACACACACACACACACACACACACACACACACACTACCCCTACGCCCACCCAGACTCCACCCACACATATGTTACTAAGGAACTCCACCTCAACGTATATCATCAAATTACCACTTAAAAATGATGAGTTTCTTTGATTTTACCAAATTGAAAACCTCAAGAGGAAGAGAGTGCAACCAGGAATGCAGGCATAAAGTTAAGCAAAAGCAGTGTGTAAGACTGGTGGAGGAGAACATGCCAATATGCATGAAAACTGTGGGTACCACTTTAAAGTAAGACTACCTTTATAAAGGATTTATAAATGGTTTACAATTAGTTTATTAATGGTTATTAATTAGGTTGTAAATGCCTTAAAAATCATTAATAATCAGTTATAACACATACGTAGAAAGGGCAACAATGACCTGTTGTTTGCCAAATAGTGAACCCACAGCCATCTATATTGTTGCCCTTTCTACGTATGTGTTATAACTGATTATTAAATATTTTTAAGGCATTTACAACCTAATTAGTAACCAATAATAAACTAATTGTAAACCATTAATAAACCCTTTATAAAGGTAGAATAAAACAGCAATGTTAATTTCACTCAAACAACCCCCCCCCCTCTGCACTTGGAGGCACAAGTGCAATCTATGGCATCTGCTGACACTACTGAGCTCTTGTTGGCCTTTATGATACTCTTTTGACACTACTGTGCCTGGCACTCGCCGCTTGTTACCCTCTTTGGCACTTGTTGGCATGAATAAGCTTGGCACTGGCCTCTTGTGTTCCACTGTGGCACTTGGTACCACTAGTGGGCTTGGCATTGGCCTCTTTTAACCTTCTATAGTATGTGGTGGCACTACTGAGCTCTTGTTGGCCTTTTATGATACTCATTGGCACTATTGAGCTTGGCAGTGTCTCCTTTTTGGCACTTGATTGCATCACTGATCTTGACCACGGCCTCTTAATGTCTCCAATGGCACTCAATGGCACTACTGAGCATAGCACTGGTCTCTTGTCAAGCCCCACTGCACTTGTACAGTGGTACAAGAGTGCTTGACATTAGCCTCTTCTTGTGCCCAGTGGCACTCAGTGGAACTTATAAGCTTGGCACTGGGCTCTTTTACGCCATTTATGCCACTCTTATTGCACAAGAGAGCTTTGCACGGGATGCTCTTTGAACTTTGTGACACTTGGTTGCATTTCTTATCTTAGTCATGACCTCTTAAAGCCCTCCATGGCACTTTGTGGTACTAGTGCTCTTGGCACTGGCCTCTTTTTACCCTCTATGGCACTTAAGTGAATTCAGCACTTGCCTCTGGCTGTCCTTTATGGCATTTGATGGCATTATTGAACTTAGCCCTGGCCTAATCTGTGGTACTAGTGAACTTGGCACTGGCCTCTTTATCCCCTGTATGGCACTTGTTTCATTTTTGATCTTATCCATGGTGTCTTGATGTCCTTCATAGCAGTTAGTGGCATTGCCAAGCTTGGCACTTGTCTACTTTGTGGCACTAGTGAGCTTGGCGACATCTTCTTGTTTTCCTCTGTGGCACTTGGTACCACTAGTGTGCTTGGCACTGGCCTCTTGTAACCCTCTATGGTATGTGGTGGCACTAGTGAGCTCTTGCTGGCCTTTATGATACTCATTACTGATGGCACTATTGAGCTTGACACTGTCTTCTTTTAGCCCTTCATGGCACTTAAGTGCATTACTGATCTTGACCACGGTCTCTTGATGTCCCCAATGACACTCAATGGCACAATTGAGCTCTGGCTTCTTGTTTCCCTTTACGGCACTCAGTAGCAGAGTGAACTTGGCACTGGTCTACTCTGTAGCCCTAGTGAGCTTGGCACTGGCTTCTTATTGCATTGGTCATGGCCTCTTGATGTCCCCCCATGGCACATGGTGCCATGTCTGAGCTCAGCACTGGCCTCTTATTGCTCTATTTGGCATGCAGTGGCACTTCTGAGCTTGGCACTGGGCTTTTATTGCCCTATATTTGGCATGCAGAGGTATTATTAAGTTTGGCACTGGGCTCTTATTGCTGTCTATGACACTCAGGGGCAGTACTGAACTTGGTAGACACTGGTCTATGTTGTGGCATAAGTAAGCTTGGTACTGGTTTCTTGTTACCTTCTAAGGCACTGACACTGGCCTCTTGTTTTCTTCTTTGGCACTCGTTGGCACCAGGCATCTTGTTGCCCCCACCCCATCCCCATGGCACTAGTGAACTTTGCACTGGCCCCTGTTTGCCCTCTATAGCAACAATAGCGACTCACTATTGTAAGTCGCTTTGGACAAAAGCGTCTGCCAAATGTTATTTAATGTAATGTAATGAATTAGTAATATTGTTATTTTGTTCCCAATGGTACTTGATGGCGCTAGTGAACTTGGCACTGGCCCCGGTTTGCCCTTTATAGCATTTGCATTACTAATCTCGGTCATGGCCTCTTGTTGCCTCAGTGGCACTAGTGAGTTTGACACTGGCCTCTTGTTGACTCCAGTGTCACTTGTTGGTACTAGTGAGCTTGGCACTGGCATTTTGTTGACCTCCATGGCACTTATTGGCTTAAGTGAGTTTGGCACTGGCCTTCTGTTGACCCTTATGGCAATTATTTGCTCAAGTAAGTTTGGCACTGGCCTCTTGTTGACCCCCATGGCCCTTGTTGACCCTAGTGAGCTTGGCACTGGCCTCTTATTGACACCAGTGTCACTCTGTGGCACTAGTGAGCTTGGCACTGGCCCCTTGTTGCCCTTTATATGGCACTCAGAGGCATAATTGGGCACTATCACTGAGGTTAGACAGCTTAAATGCAGTTGAAATTGATGAAAGGCGAGTTCCGTAGGAAAATGAACCAGAGGCTCTGTATTCATACAGAGAAAAAACAGTGAGATAAATGAATAATCAATAGAGCAAACAGGTAAACAACTCTGAGTCAATCTCTGGAGAGAAGAGTATTCACACACTCGAAGAGAGAGAGAGAAAGAGAGAGAGAGAGGGTGTAATAGTCCAAGCAACGAAATCTTGTGTATCTAAAAGTCTTTGGTGTTTCTATATTTTTACTCTTTAGCTACAGGGCTAATGAAGCTAACCAATGCATGCCTCTGTCCATTCATTCTTCTGTTTTTCTGTTCAACCATCCATCCCTCCATCTGTCCAAACATTAACTATTCACTAATTTTTCTAACTATTAATTAAATTCAAACAATTCAATAATTTATTCAATTGTTCAACAATCTATCCGGCTATTCACCTCTACTTTAGTCCATTAAATGATTCACCTATCCATCCATCCATACAGCCATCAACTATCCATCCATTTTCCATTTACTCACCCACCTATCAAACCATTTAACCATCCATCCTCCTTTCAATGTAGTAATCCATCCAACTATCCATCCATCCATACATCAACTATCCATCTATTTTCCATTCATTCATCCACCTATCAAACCGTTAAACATCCATCCTCCTTTCAATGTAGAAATCCAACCAACTATATAACCATTCAGCCACCCATTCTTTCATCCATCTATCCATCCATCCATCCATCTATCCATTCTTTCATCCAAGAATGTATATATTAATCTATCTAACCATGCACCCACCATCCTTCAACTATTCATTCAGTAAGCCATCCTTCTTTCCATTGATTTATCCAGATATCATACCATTAAACCATCCATCCTCCTTTTAGTTTATTCCTCCAATCATCTATACAAACATCCATCCATTCAACCATCCATCATCTGTCTATTCAACCGTTTATCCATCCAATCATTGCTTCCATCCATCCATCCATCCATCCATCTGTGCTTCCATCCATCTATCCATCCATCCATCCACCTCTCTCTCTCTGTCTATCTTCCTATCTTCACCTCTCAGGGAGACAACCCCATCACACACACACACACACACACACGTGACATAAATAATAAATAAATGAATGAAAATGACAGTCTAACTGCCAGTCTGTCAATCCTTTAATCCAGACTTATAACACTCTCTCTCTTTCTCTCTCCCTTCCTCTCTCTCTCTCTTCCTCCCTCTCTCTCTCTCTCTCTCTCTCTCTCTATAGTTCTTCACAGCTGCCTCAGTGATAACAACACTTCCAGGTTCTGACGTACAAAAGCTTCCTTTAACCAGTACTCTACCAACACCACTATGTTCACAGTATGATGGTCATATTAACAAATTTCTGATCATCCATCCATCCATCCATCCATCCATCCATCCTCCCATTTTCCATGTATTCTTTCTTCATACATTGATTCAATCAGTTTGTTTCTTAAGCTATCTATACAGCCATACACTGAATCAATCTTCTCACCTTTTTCATCCATCCATCCATCCATCCATCCAACCATCCATTCATCCACCCATCCATCCAAGAATGGATATATTAATCTCTCTTAATCTCTCTATCCATCCACCCATGCATCCTTTAACTATTCATTCAGTCATCCATGCATTTATCCATGCAAAAACCATCCATCCTTCTTTCAGTTTATTCCTTCAACTGTGTATCCAAACATCCACCCATTCGACATTCATCCATCTGTCTATTATCCATCCATCCATCCATCCATTCACCCATCCATCCATCCATCCATCCATCCATCCATCCATCCATCCATCCATCTGCCCACAAATGGTTATATTAATCTCTCTATCCATCCTTCAACTATTCATTCAGTCACCCATCTTTCTTTTCTTTCATTATCCATCTATCAATCAATTAAAACATCTATCCTCCTTTCAATTTATTCTTCCAACTGTCTATCTAAACATCCATTCATTAAATCATTTATCCATCTGTCTATTCAACGTTTTTTTACATTCAACCATCTATCTATCTATCTATCTATCTATCTATCTATCTATCTATCTATCTATCTATCTATCTATCTATCTATCTATCTATCTATCTATCTATCTATTTACTGCATCACATTCACATCTTTCCATCCATCCATCCATCATCCATCCATCCATCCATCCATCCATTCAAGAATTGATATATTAATCTCCTTATCCATCCACCCATTCATCCAGTCACCCATCCTTTTTTCCATTAATTTATCCATGTATCGAATTATTAAACCATTCATCTTTCTTTCAGTTTATTCCACCAACTGTCTATCCAAACATCCACCCATTCAACCATCTATCTACTAATCTGTTTATCCATCCATTCATCTATCCAATAATATATATATATATATATATATATATATATTACATACATCTACTTGATCACTCCATCGACCTTTTGACATCTATTCATCCATCCATCCAACCATCCAAGAATGTATTTATTAATCTATCCATCCATCCACCCATCCATCCTTCAACTATTCATTCATTCAGTCAGCCATTCTTTAATCCAGTCATCCTTCCATTCATTTATCTACAAATCAAACCATTAAACCATTTATCCAAACCATCATCCACCCATTCAACACTTTATCCATCTGTCTATTCAACCATTTATCCATCTGGTTATTCATCCATCTATCCATCTTTTCTTCAGGGTGCTGCTTCTTCATCACAGCATATGCTCTCATCTTCTTAACACCTGTGCTGTAAATCCTTTGAAGGGTTCCACTATTGACTCCATCCTTTTTCAAAGAGATGTGATAATAATAGTTGACAATAAACCTTATTTTTTTACATCTTTCTAGAGTGAAGGCCACAACATTTCATCATAAAAGACGCCCCCCCCCCGCACACACACACTCACACACTCACAGTGTTGTCTTCAGCACGCCAAACATCAGTGTTTTCAAGCAGCAGTTTCCATAATTGACACCGCGAGCTTCCTTTTGATCCGAACGCTGATCAAACACGTGTGTAACGCACTCTGATACACCGGCCAGAGATTGACGTCGTTCCGGATTTAAGAGTTAAAAAAATTCCATTGACAGGTTCTGAATCGAGGGTTCACACATTCACGCTCTTCCTGTGTACAAGGTCACCTTTTCCAGACTGATGAATGTCACTCAGCTACAGCGGCGGCAAAGTTTCAACACACGGTAAACCCGTGATCTTGACCTTTTCCCTTCAACAAAATCACGCCGTAGCTTTATCTGAATTCATTCTGAACCAAGGAAACCATTGAAGCTATTGCAGAAACTGTGACAAGTGTAGGTTAAAGCCTGTATCTGTGCTTGTGAAATAAATAAGCCAATAAACATTTTAGCAATGGCTTTATATACAATCCTAAATCATAGTGTCCGTGCTTCCCCTGCTGCCCCTTTAAAATGACCTTGGACTTGTGAACAAAGACTTGAGACCCGACCAAGTCTCATCCAACAAAGACTTAAGGCTTGACTTGCACTTGTGACCAAAGACTTGAAACTTGACCAAGTCTCACCCAACAAAGGCTTGAGACTTGACTTGCACACATGACCAAAGAATTGAAATATGACTTGGACTAGAGAGTTGACCAAGTCTTACCCAACAAAGGGTTGAAACTTGACTTGGACTCGAGACCAAAGACTTGAGACTTTGCTTTGGACTTGTGACCAAAGACTTGAGATTTGACTTGGACTTGTGAAGAAAAATTTGAGACTTGACTTGGACTTGTGATCAAAGACTAAAGGCTTGACCAAGTCTTACCTGACAAAGGCTTGAGACTTGACTTGGACTTGTGATCAAAGGCTTGAGACTTGACTAGGACTCATGACCAAAGACTTAAGGCTTGACTTGGACTCATGACCAAAGGCTTGAGACTTTGCCTTGGACTTGTGACCAAAGACTTGAGACTTACCTTGGACTTGTGACCAAAAAAACTTGAGACTTGAGACAAGTTTCAAGTCTTTGGTCATGTGTGGAAATCAAGTGTCAAGCCTTTGTTGGGTGAGACTTGGTCAAGTTTCTAACCTTTGGTCACAAGTCCAAGTCAAGTCTCACCCAACAAAGGCTTGACACTTGCCTTGAACTCATGACCAAAGGCTTACTCCTTTGCCTTGGACTTGTGACCAAAAACTTGAGACTTTGCCTTGGACTCATGACCAACGGCTTGAGACTTTGACATGGACATGTGAAGAAAAAATTGAGACTTGACTTGGACTTGTGACCAAAGACTTGAAACTTGACCAAGTCTCACCCAACAAAGGCTTGACACTTGATTTGCACACATGACCAAAGACTTGAAACTTGATTTGGACTTGTGACCAAAGACTTGAAATATGACTTGCACTCGTGACTAAAGACAAGAGAGTTGACCAAGTCTTACCCAACAAAAGGTTAAAATTTGACTTGGGCTCGAGACCAAAGACTTGAGGCTTGATTTGGACTTGTGACCAAAAACTGGAGACTTGACTTGGACTCGTGACCAGAGGCTTAAGACTTGACTTGGATTCATGACCACAGACTTGAGGCTTGACCAAGTCTCACCCTACAAAGGCATGAGACTTGATTTGGACTCGTGACCAAAGACCTGACACTTCATTTGTACTTGAATTCACGTATCTCTTTTATCTTGTATCCAGGCTAAAGGAGCCCAACGATGTATTAGAACCTCCTTTCATAAATATATGAAACATAAATATATATATATATATTTTCAGTCTAATATTGAAATCACTTACATTTATCATCATTATATTCATACACAGAAGGTTTTATTTAATGAAGTGGACTGCAGGCGTTCTATAAAGGAATGTATTTATGCAGTATAATGTATACTTCATGACAGACTAATATGTACACTTACAGAGTCCATTAGCGCTGCATTATCTGAACTTAATGAAGGTAATAAAGCTGGTTATAATCAGCAGCTGAGATCAGAGTCACTCTTCATTCGCTTCAGGAAGAATTAGCTTCACACAAAGGCCTATTCAACAGTATATCAGGTATACTCTGCTGTGTGTGTGTGTGTGTGTGTGTGTGTGTGGGCAGTGTCATGAAGCCTAATTATTGCTCATTAACACTCAGGTGTAGAAGAAGATGGTGAAAGGGCGCATCACTGCCGACACACAGGTTTAATTAATCAAGCCTTAACGAACCAGCTGAGGTTAATTAGCTTGTTAAAGCAGTCGCACACACACACACACACACATTATACTGAGTGCAGTCACACAAACACACACACACATACACATTAAGAACAATAGACTATTGCCCTATAAAAATAACCTCAAAGGCTACTTTTCCTGTTGGGTAGTGTTCCTCTTGGTGAGAGATCACTGACCTTTTATTCCTGCATTAATAACGAATTCTGAAGTCATCCAGACCTATGAAGGAACACATAAGGAATCGAGTAGTAATCTCCTGGATGGATTTGATACACACACACACACACACACACACACACACACACACACACACACCTAATCCACTGTATTATACACAGAGATAAAGGTGAAAGAGAGCTGTGTGTGAGATTAGATCAGTCTCAGTTTTTCTCAGTGTTTCCTCTGTGTGTGTGTGTGTGTGTGTGTGTATTTGTTCAGCTAATAAAATCTCCATATTCCAAGGATTTAAGGATCAAATCTGCTTTGCATACTGACAGCGTATAATAATAGTATGCAACAATAGTTCATACTGACAGTGTATAACAATAATGAATTTTGACACTATGCAATAATAGTGTGCAAAACGTTTGTGAATAAAATGTACAACAATAGTGTGAAACAATAATGCAGTTTACCAGGGTTTACCAAATGTGTATAAAAGTAGTGTGTACTGACAGTGTATAACCATAGTGCATAACTACAGAGTGTACCAGTAGTGTGTAAAAATAGTGTGTAAAAATTGCATTCGTATTGTGAAATGAAAATGACTGTGTGTAACAATAGTGTAACAATGGTGCATTGTGATAAGACGTGTGTATAACCCAAAAACAGAGTGATTAGTGTGTAACAATGGTGCCTTGTGAAAGTGTATAAGACTTGTGTATAACCAAAAAAAAAACACGCTGATAGTGTATACACTAGCATTAGTGCATTGTGAAAGGGTAGAACAATAGGGTGTAACAATAGTGCATTATGGCTGTGAATAGCAATAGTATACAAATTGAAATAAAAAAATGCATAACAATAGTGTCTAACAATAATGCATTATGACAGGGTATAACAATAGTGCATTGTGATAGTGTGTATAAGACTTGTATATAACCAGAAAAACATATTGATAGTGTATAGCATTAGTGTGTAACAATAGTG
This sequence comes from Astyanax mexicanus, assembly GCF_023375975.1. NCBI lineage: Eukaryota > Metazoa > Chordata > Actinopteri > Characiformes > Acestrorhamphidae > Astyanax > Astyanax mexicanus. Next base: position 5,035,820 of record NC_064432.1, on the reverse strand, counting down.
CATTATGACAGGGTATAACAATAGTGCATTGTGATAGTGTGTATAAGACTTGTGTATAACCAAAAAAACATAGTGATAGTGTATAGCATTAGTGTGTAACAATAGTGCATAGTGACAGGTTATAACACTAGGGTGTAAAAATAGTGCATAGTGACAGGGTATAACAATCATGTATGAATATAGTGTGTAACAATAGTGTGTATAGGATCTAACCCTAGTATATAAAAACAATATATATTATATTTTGCTATGGATTATTATTATTATTATTATTATTATTATTATTTAAATATCAAAAGTCATAGGATTAACAGTAACGGATATCTGCTGTTGTATTACTAACAATAGAATCATCTCTCATTCTGTGTGTGTGTGTGTGTGTGTGTATGTGTATGTGTGTGTGTGTGTGTGTGTGTATGTGTGTGTGTGTGTGTTCTCTAATCAGCTTGAATGGGGGGGATTGAATATGGCAGGTGAAATGAAATGGAATGCACGGTTTGAAAGTTATTACTGCTGTACATAATAAATAACAGATCATAACAACCTCATATGTCTCTCTCTCTCTTTCTCTCTCTCCCTCTCTCTGTAATAAACCTCTCTCAGTCTTCCTCTCATAATAATGCTACTGTAATAATGTGTAATATATACCACTTTGGCTCTATAATGTTAATATGATCCACACACTCATTCTGACAAACTGTAATGCACTACAGGAAGAATAGGGGCGCTCTATAATGCTTTACAATGTTCATATGCGCCACATGCTTATTCTGACAGACTGTAATGCACTACTGAAAGCATAGGGGGTGCTTTATAATGTTCTATAATGTTCATATGAACCACACGCTCATTCTGACAGACTGTAATACACTACAGGAAGAATAGGGGGCAATTCACCAAGCTCTATAATGCTCTATAATGTTTATATGATCCACACACTCATTACGACAGACTGTAACACACTACAGGAAACATAGGGGGCACTCTATAATGCACTATAATGTATATGATCAACACACCCATTCTCATAGACTGTAATGCACAACAGAAATGAGAGGGGGCAATCTATAATGCGCTATAATGTTCATTTGATCCACACACTCATTCTGACAGACTGTAATACAGTACAGGAATGATAGGGGCCGCTCTATAATGTTCATGTGATCCACATTTTCATTTTGCTCTGTAATGCTCTTTAATGTATGTATGATCCACACATGCATTCTGACAGACTGTAATACACTACATGAATCATAGAGAGAGCTCTATAATGCTCTATAATGTTCATATGATCCACACACTCATTCTGACAGACTGTAATACACTACACAAAGCATAGGGGGCGCTCTATAATGCTCTATACTGTTCATATGATGCAAACTCTCATTCTGACAGACTGTAATCCACTACAGGACGCATAGAGGGAGCTCTATAATGCTCTATAATGTTCAATTACAGCTCACATCTTCATGTCTAATACACTCAAAGCAATCCATCAGTACACATTTCATCAGCGAGAGAGCGCGAGAGAGAGAGAGAGAGAGAGGTGAAGAGAGTGCAGAAAGGCTTTCATTTCCAAGTTTATTTCAATTGAACTGAGCAGGTGTGTGTGTGTGTGTGTGTGTGTGTGGAAAAATGCCACCTCTGAAACATTTCTTAGGCGTCCTTCACGTGTTTTACGCTTTACACACCATGCTCTTTCATCCAGAGCGAGAGAGAGAGAGAGAGAGAGAGAGAGAGGGAGGACGAATGATAGGAATGGATAGAAAGAGAGAGAGAAAAAGAGCGAGAGAGAGAGAGAGAGAGAGAGAGAGATGCATATATTAATAGACTGATGCACAGGAACACAATCTGACCTTAGCTCTCCTGCCATGTTCTTTTATCCCAATCCAGCCAACTGTCACTTCATCTACAGAGAGAGAGAGAGAAAAAAGAGAGAGAGAGAGAGAGAGAGAGAGAGAGAAAGAGAGGGTAGCAAAAAGAGAAAGAAAGAGTGAAAAAGAAGGAAAGATTCAGAAAATAACACACAGATCCTCAGCCTTTCTTCATTTTTACAGTTTTAAAGCAGTTTACAGTTCAGCCTCGGCTGAGGCGGCGTTCCGTTTCAGCTCCGAAGCTCAGAAGTTCCAACTAGGAAGTTTGATCTGGAACGTTCCTACAGGTCCCATTCCTTCCAGGAAAGTTGGGAGAGTCTCACCAATCCAGAGTTGACACTATTGTTGGATAAAAACTGTAAAACAATTGGTTATTTTCTTTCTTTTTTTAAACTAAATACTGGACACACCTCTTCTCGTTCATTGTGTTTTCTTACTTTTTACATTGTAAATTTAATATCGCTCAAGGTCCCACTTTATAATAAGTGTCCCTTAGTACTATGTAGTTACATGGTAATTATCCATGTAACTACAGTGTAACTACTGATGAAGTACACATTGTTACAGATTAACTACAGAGGAACAGGTTATGTAATTACATGTGTATTAAGGTTAATTTTGACTTGTGTAAGTACACATGACTGAGTACACACACGTTGTTACACATGTGTAAGTACACTTGCTCTATTACATGTGTTAGTACACTCCCCCTGGTACACATGTGTGCTTACACAAGTCAAAATTAATCTTAATACACATGTGTAATAACATAACCTGCACCTCTGTAGTTAATCTGTGACAATGTGTACTTCATCAGTAGTTACACTGTAATTACATAGATAGTTACCGTGTAACTACATAGTACTTAGGGACACTTTTTATAAAGTGGGACCTTGCTCGAAAACATTAAGCCAACACTAAAATGAAATCTGGTCCCACTTTACAATAAGTGTCCCTAAGTACTATGTAGTTACATGGTAACAATCCATGTAACTACAGTGTAACTACTAATGAAGTATGCTTTGTTACAGATTAACTACAGAGGTACAGGTTATGTATTAAGGTTAATTTTGACTTGTGTGAGTACATACATGTGTACCAGGGTGAGTGTACGTACACAAGTCAAATTGAACCTTAATACATAACCTGTACCTCTGTAATTATGTTATGTTGAATGTTATGGTTAAACATACAGATGGCAGCTGTATTCATAGGGCATCCCAAGATTGGCATTGGGTTCCACAGTTTTAGAAAAGAACGTCATTAAACTGTTATTTACTTTAATAAAAAACTGTGGAGCCACTTCTTCAAGTGCATTCAAGTTCATTTAGATGAAAGCTCCAATGGAGTCCAAAATAAGTGCATAAGTACATAAGTGTGGGCGGGGTCTGAGTGCCAGAACCAAATCAAATCAAATTGAACTGAGTTCCAGTTTCACTCATTAACTGCAATTCTAAGGGTAATGTACTTTTTTTTATGAAAACATCATGTTTCTCAGCAGGTTGACTCAGTTTAGAGAAAATTGGAGCTCCGGGCCGCGGTGATCATCTCCAGCGCTGGGACTCTGCAGACTCCTCTCTTTTCTTTTCTTTTTTTTCCCATCATGCACCTGCTCCAGCTCGTGCCTTTATTACCGAGCGCTTCAGGAGCTGCGGTTTGAGTTTTTCTTTGCGGAAAAAAAAACGAGAAAGGCTGCGGAATCTGGCCTGCAGGAACTGAGCCGCGGATACGGAGGGGGTTTACCCATTTGGGGAATGAAGAAGAGCGTCTAGGATCTCTTCACTCCGAGTTTACCGCCTTCCTCCTTCACCCAGACAGCTGATCACTATCTGCTAAATTCTGCAGCACAGCAGCTCTGAGGAGCTCACAGTTATTACTGAACCTTCAGAACGCTCCCTCTATACGCTATAAGCTTCCATTGCCTGCTGCCTGCATTATCCTCATAGCTCCAGTGCTAACTGCTGAGGTGTTCACTGGTGAGATATACAGTGCTCTTCCATTACGTCTAATCTTGTTGTGCAGCAGTGGAGAAGAAAAAAGAAAATTTATGTGAAGGTCCAATATATATTATTTTCTTTCCGTTCCACAGTCAGCCAATGACCATTCCACAGTCCCATTTCCACAACCAGGGTTGCCAGGCATAGAACACAATAGCAGGCAGAGACAACACACTGCAAACCATGAGCAGAGAATGAGTAAAATACCAGTATTATAATACTGGTAATGCATCTGCTAGCAGCTGGGTTGTTCTAATTGACACGGTCCATGGTTCTGAAAACTTTAGTAGGTGTATTAAAGGTAACCCCAATCTACACAACAGAGGAAAGACCAACATACACCTACACCATGGACGAAAAAATGTCCATGGTGTGGAAAAAATGTCCATGTTAATGGTGTGGAGGTAACTGGGGATTCTAAAGCCCCCAGTCTATGGGGTAGCAAAGGGAACTCTGTCCATGGTTCTGAATCCTCCACTTTATATGGTGTAGACATTTCAGAACCATTGACAGAGTTACCATTAGTATATACCACAATATATAGTGGAGGTTTCAGAACCATGGGCAGAGTTACATCTGGTCTATGGTGTAGCAATGGTAACTCTGTCCATGGTTCTGAAACCTCTACACCATATACTGGAGGCTTCAGAACCATTGACAGAGTTACCATCTCTACAATATATAGTGCAGGTCTCAGAACCATGGACAAAGTCACTATTAGTACACTATATAGTGTAAAGATGGTAACTCTGTCCATGGTTCTGATATCTCCACTATATAGTGTACTAATGATGATTCTGTCCATGGTTCTGAAACCTCCCGTTTATCTCTAGTCTGTGTTGCAGAACTCTGTCCTGAACTCTGTCCATGGTTCTAAAGGCTCCACTGATGGCAACTCTGTCCATGGTTCTGAAAGCTCCAAAGTTGTGTATGTGTGTGTGTGTGTGTGAGTGTATGTGTGTGTGTTTAAAGCTAGAAGCCAGGCATATGACTGCTGCTGCTGCTGCATTGTAAAGTTGTAAATGTTCACATTGATCTTATTCAGGCTGACCTTGGCCTTCGTTACTGTAATTAATTACAATCAGGAGCAGTGTGGACGAGTGGTGGATTGTCCTCTCTCTCTCTCTCTTTCTCTCTCTCTCTTTCTCTCTTTCTATCTCTTCCCAAGTGTCTGTCTCTCTCTTTTTATTCTCAGTCTCTCTCCCCCATATCTATCTATCTATCTATCTATCTATCTATCTATCTATCTATCTATCTATCTATCTATCTATCTATCTATCTATCTATCTATCTATCGCTTCCCTTGTGCAGTTTCTTTCTTTCTTTCTTTCTTTCTTTCTTTCTTTCTTTCTTTCTTTCTTTCTTTCTTTCTATTTCTTCCCATGTATCTATTTGTCTCTCTTTTCATACTCAATCCCCTCTCTTTTTCCCTCCCTCCCTCCCTCCCTCTTTCTATCTCTTCCCATGTATCTATCTGTCTCTCTTTTAATTCTCAACCTCTCTCTCCCTCTCTCTACCCCCCTCTCTCTCTATCTGTCTCTCTCTCTTTATCTATCTCTTCCTATGTATCTTTTTGTCTTGTCCTATGTATCTTTTCATTGTCAACCTCTCTCTCACTTTCTCTCTCTCTCTCTCTTTCTCTCTCTACCCCTCTCTTTATCTATCTCTTCCCATGTATCTATTTGTCTCTCGTTTCATTCTCAATCTCTCTCTCTTTTTCTCTCATTCATTTACACTATATAAAAAGCAGGAACAAGCCGCACTTCATTAAAAAAAAAACTCTCTCTCTCTCTCTCTCTCTCTCTCTTTCTCTCTCTCAACCTCTCTCTCTCTCTTTCTCTCTCTCACTCGCTTTCTTAAGGGCACGACACATTCATTTTCTTACCCCAAGCCACTTTACAATATGTCAGCATCAACTGCTGTTCAGTTCATTCACCCTTTTGTGTGTGTGATTGTGTGTGTGTGTGTGTGATTGTGTGTGTGTGATTGTGTGTGTGTGGTATAGTATTATGCAGTGTAATATTAATATTACACTCAGCAGGCAGCGTAGTAATCACCATATAGATGACTTTAGCATGAATTCCACACACACACACACACTCACACACACACACACACACACACTCACACACAAAAAGAGAGAGAAGTGGCACATAATTCAATCCTGTGAACTCTATAGGCCTGAATATGGGTCCAAATGTCAGTACTTACTGGACAATTTGCAGCAGATACTCAATAAGTTACACTGAATAATAAGTGAATTGAACTATATATTGAATACTGAATCAATTAGAGTGAACTCGGAATCATTCATGATAAGCACTGAACTGATTTAGTGCATAATAAATCAATTATTTTGGATACTGATTAATAAATACTGGATACTGATTAATAAATATCCACCTCTGTGTGTACGTAACTATAGGTTTAAATAGGATCTCCGGTGGATTCTGCGTATATAACATATAACATTGCAACGACTGTTATTAGTGTACAAATGTCTTTGTTTTATAATGTTTCTAACTGTTGTTCATCTCGCTGGTGTCACAGTCCTGTTAGCCAATCAGAGGCGATATGTTTGCATATGTGTATTTGCATATGTATGTATGAATATTCATGAGCAAGAGCGAAAATCCTAGGTCCTATATATATATATATAAATTGAACAGTTAATAGTAAGTACTGAATAATTCATAACGGATGTTGAAAAGTTAAAAAGTGAATACTTACTTGGTAGTTCATAGGATTAACAAACTATTGATAACACTTTCTATGAATGTCATCTCTATAAGACTCTATAAACATACTCATAACACATTATAATGCATTCATAAGGCATTATTAACATGACTATACATATTTATAAAAATGTATAATTCATCATAGCCATGTTTATTATGCATCATGAACTGTGATTATAATGCATTAATAGCTGTGTTTATAACATGTTATACTTCAATACCAAGAAACTCAGTCCCAGCTTGCAGACTTTATTATGACTAAAATGCTTCCAACTTATAAACACACCCTCAGTAATCCTATAAATATATTTTTAACCACTCATAAATTATTCTTGCCTTGAACATAATATTAAATATAGTCAGTTATAATGTATTATGACAGGTCTTTGTGCGCTCTAAGTAAAGTGCCAGACTTTCATTGTGGGACTAGATAATTAACGATATTTATACACTATTTTAACATATATATTATAAGCACAGCTTATAACGTATTATGATCACAAGTCATAATGCTTTATAAACATGGCTATAATGGGTTATGCATTTTTATAAATATTTATAGCCATGTTTATAATGCCTTATGATTGCATTATAATATGTTATGAATGTGGTTATAGAGTCTAATAGAGATGACATTCGTAGAAAGTGTTACCGTTAAAGTTTAAGTTCATAGTGGATACGTAAAAAAAAAAGCACAAACTGAACAATTCATAGTAGATGCTGAATCATTAACAGTTGAGTATCAATGATTAATGGATGCTGAGTATTTCGTTGTATAATTGTACAAAATGAACAATTCATAGCGGATATGAACTTATTCTTAGCGCATACCAAACAACTCATAGTGGATTCCAAACACCTATTCTATAACAAAAAAAAAATGAAGGACAGAAAACAATTTATAGTAGATACTTATAGTGATGTATAGTAAATTATACTCCACATTGACTCCAGTGTTTCTTACTGGATACGTATTAGTTTCTGGTACAAAATGAATAATTCATTGTGGATACGCAATAACTGCATTTCTACATTTGTTCCGTGACTCTACTTGAACATCAGTACAGGTTTTTATGAAGTCAGGAAATGGTGAATCATACAAGTCTCGACTGAATGGTGAGTCTTGAGTGTGCACTCTTGTGCTGAGTGTACAGGTGCTTGCAGTGGAAGAGTGTGTAGGAGTGCTAGACCTGTGTGTGTGTGTGTGTGTGTGTTTTTGTGGAAGCGAGGAGTGTACTCAGTGTGTTCTTATCCAGAGTGTAATAGCGGCTGTAATGGAGAAGGAGCAAAGGCCTGTGTCAACTCAGCCGTCATCACATCTGAACACTGCCAATATTTAACCTGCAGCGGACGGATCTACCGCCTAAATCTTTAAACTCAGCTTTAATGGAAAAGTCAACCTGCGCTCCTTGCAGAGAGAGAGAGAGGGAGAGAGAGAGAGAGAGAGAGAGAGAGAGAGAAAAGAGAGAGAAAGGATAAATATTACTCTTCCTTCAGGGGAATCGACAGGCGCTCATGATGTCACCACTTGGCAGCTGTCATTTCATCTCGTTGAAACAGCATAACATTATTAAACTCATCCCTCTCTCTCCATCTCTCTCTCTCTCTTTATTCTCTTTCTCTCAGTCTTTGACTCTGTCTATCGATCAATGTCTTTTCACCAGAGATCTTGGGAATATAAAGGACCCTGAGAATCCTGGGATCCTATGGTTCCAAGATCAGTTCCAAGGGTTTTTCCCATATTCCCAAGAAACCCATTGGAACACAGTCCAATTGTAGGACATGGGAAGCCTAAAAACATAAGAAACAGACCATCCAAGCTTTAAAAAGGAAAAAAGTAGAAGAATTGAAAGAAATAATGATAACTTGCTCTAGCAGTTAAAGCAGCCTAGAGGGAATGACTACACACTGAAGGTGACTGTTGACAGATGGTGACATAAAGCAGTGGATAAAACAGAACTCAAACTCAAAAAGTTGGTTCAACTCAAAGAAGTTTGAGAATATTAAGTTTTAATTCCAAAATACTTCATTTTATTTAAGTACAAACTAAACTTACAATCCTAGGATCCAATAGTTCTGAGGATCCTAAGTTCTCAGTGCTCCATATTCCCAAGAAACCCATTGGAAAACAGTCCAATAGTGGGACCCAGGAAGCCTAAAAACATAAGAAACACAGAACATTCAACCTTTAAAAAAGGAAAAAAAGGAGAAGAATATGGTAACTTGTTCCTACAACCAACAACAGGGAAGCCAAGCAGTTGACTATTGTAAAACTGTATGACATCCAAGAAATTTACCCAAAGTAGCCTAGGGGGGAAAGACTACACACTGATGGTGACTATCAGTGACGAAAGGACACGCCCTGTAGGCAAAAGTTGATAGATGGTGACAGCAGTGCATAGAACAGTTGCAAAATAAGAAACTCAACTATTATGAGTTAATTCAACTCAATGGTCAAAAATTAGAATTTCGCTGAACTTACTTACCTGTTTTTAGGTAAAAATGGGATATTTCTAAACAGCACTTAACTATTTTGAGTTAGCTGAACATTTGTGGGCACATAATGGGTGATGGAAAGTTAGCATAATTTAAAACATCAGGTTATTAAAACTAAAGAGGAAGTTGATTTAACTTTATATATATATATATATATATATATATATATATATATTTGTTATACCAATTAATTTGCCAAAAAAATCTACTTACTATACTGCATTGGGGTCCAATTGAATAAATATGTTGATTTCTTCTTCTTACTTTAGAAATACTCACACAGTATTATTTACCAAATTGAAAACCTTTGGAATATAATCAAGACGAAGATGGATCAAACCAAACTGAACTGCTTGAATTTCTGCACCAAGAGTAAAGCAGCATAAAGTTATCCAAAAGCAGTGTGTAAGACTGGTGGAGGAGAACATGATGCCAAGATGCATGAAAACTGTGATTAAAAACCAACCAGGGTTATTCCACCAAATATTGATTTCTGAACTATTAAAACTTTATGGATATGAACTTTGCATTTTCTTATATCAATCCTTACTTAAACGACCCACATCAGCTTTGAGAATTTGAGAGTTTTTTCAGGCATTTATAGAAACTTACTCTCTTTCTTTCTCTCTCTCTCTCTCTCTCTCTCTCTCTCTCTCTCTCTCTCACACACACACTCTCTCCCTCTCTGACAGTCTGATGGCAGATGATAGATGTGTGTGGGGTGTGTAAGGTCAGGATGTTTGAAAGAATCGCGGCAGTTTCACACTCCTCATCCTCCTCCTGCACGACACACTGATGGATGTACGGCACACGGGTCAATCCATCAGAGAAAGAGATATTCAGAGAGAATGAAAGAGAGAAAGAGAGAAAGAGTAGGATATAGAGAGTCCCCTCAGTCAGATGGTTCTTTAAAAATAAATGAATCAGATTAACCTCAACAATATTCTGCCATTATAGTGGATTTTTAAATACAAATTAAAGAATGAACGTAAGAAATGTAAAATGCAGTTACATTTATATTAGTGGTGTCAATTAAAATACTAATAAATACTTGTATGTTTGAGGGGAGATAAAGCCCTGGACGCAGGGCGCTGGAATAATGATAAATTCATGATAAATTGGATAAAGGAAACTCTTTTCCTACATTATTGTACAAAATATCTCAGCTTGGTTGTGAAGATTTTCTGAATTAGAGCTTAATTAGCTGAGTATAAAAGTATAAAAGTATAAAAGAGAGTTTTCACACCTGTAGTTTGTGAAAGTTTCTATGGTTTGGATCAGTTGATGAGTTGATGTGTATTTGGAGCTGTTTTCTCTTTCTCCCTCTGTTTGGTTTATTTTCACACAGGCATAAACCTAAACCACCAAAATGCACAGAAATAAACCATACGAGCACATGGCCTCCTCTGATGCTCTCAAACTTTGCATTAAGGGGCAAGAAATTCAAGTAATGAACTCTTGATGAGTTCAGCACAGCTGTTAACTGAAAGCCTGAATTTTCAGGTGACTCCAGGTAACTAATAAAACTGACTGATATAATCCAGCCAAAGATTCTGAAATATAAAACATATTCTGGTTTGTTTAAGACTTTTTGTTTAGTAAATAATTAGTGTGATTGCAGTATGCATAGCAACACCCTAGCAACCACCTAGCAACACTTTAGCAACCATCCCATATACCATAGCAACACCTTAGCAACCACCTAGCAACACCTTAGCAACCACCCCGGATACCATAGCAATACCTTAGCAACCGCCTAGCAACCACCTAGCAACACCTTAGCAACCACCCCGGATACCATTGCAACACCTTAGCAACCACCTAGCAACACCTTAGCAACCACCTAGCAACACCTTAGCAACCACCCTGGATACGATAGCAACACCTTAGCAACCACTTAGCAACACCTTAGCAACACCATAGCAGATACCAGCCAGCACTGCAATCACACTCGCAGTTTCTGTAGGAACTGCAATCTAGTTGTATATGTTTTTCTTCTTAGTTTGGATGATTTTTGGTATTAATCTACAATGCAGAACATTTTAAAATAATGAAAAACCACTGAACTTAAGATGTGTCCAAACTATTGACTGGTATTGTGTATCAATAAATGGACTACAGTTTAGCAGACAAAACGTGAAATAATTTGGGTTTATTTGTCTGCAGTTAAATAGAAATCAAAGTAAAGCTTAGAAGCACTGCACTTTTATTTTATTTGCATTTTCAGCCAGAAAAAAAAAATCATAGTGAGATTTATACAGTAAGCAATTGAAAAATCTTAAAATGAGTGACAAATGACTTACATTAAGTACAAATATATAATTTTAAATAAGGTAAAAAATATATTATTCATTATTGCTAAAATAATTTAAACATTTAATAAGACACAAATTCTTTTTAGAGAAAAAAAAAGATTTATTGCCTTGAAATTAGATCATTTCACTTGTAAATATTATTAATAACCAATAAATACATTAATTAACACACATCATACAGTCATACGCGCGCGCGCGTGTGTGTGTGTGTGTGTACATTAGGGAGTGTCCGCGTGGGGGCGCTGTTGGACGCAGAAAAGCGAAAGGTGACGGACTCTCTGATCAAAGGTTGAGCGCACGTGCGTTTCGAGAATTGATTGATCTGTGGGGCTCCGACGCGCTCGTGCAGCAAATATGCGAACACACACACACACACACACACACACACACACACACACACACACACACACACACACACACACAAACAAACACACTAATATATAGAAATGAATAAAACAGAAAAAGGAGAAAGAGAGGGTGTTTAACTCTCAGAGAGAGAGAGGGAGGGGCCACCGCTAGAGGGCAGTAAATCACACTGATAAACACACACACACAGGAGGGGTTGGAAGACTGGTTAACCACACTGTCTCCCTCTCTCTCACACACACACACTGTTTAAGAGAGTGCAGTGCAGAGAGTGAATAACTGAATAAATAAATAAAAAGGGGTAAATGATGAACTTTTATCTCTAAATAGCTTCAGTGAATGACTGAATGAATGAATGAATTAATGAATTAATGAAATTGTGATTTTATTATTTATGTATTTATTGACTCAGTTATTATTATTATTGAGTCAGAATTGAGTTTTTGTTGAGTGACAGAACAACCGCGTTACTCAATGAATGAATGAATGAATGAATGAGTCGTATATGAATAAATGAAAGAATGAATCACTCAGTGACTCAGTAAAGCATATATACAGTATATATATATTCACTGACTGTCTGTCTGACTGAATGAATGAGTGACTGTTTGGCTCAGCCAGTCACTGACTGAGCGGCTTGAGTCAATGAATGATTGAATGACTCAGTGATTAAATGACTCACTAAACGATTGACTGATTGAGTGAATGAGTGACTGAATGGCTGACTGAATTGGGGAATGAATGAATGAATGAATGAATGAATGAGAGACTAAATTTTAGGAACTGATTGAGTGAGTAAATAACTGTCCAACAGAATGAATGACTAAAAGACTCACCAAATGACTGGCTGAATAAACGAGTGACTGAATGAACAAATTAATGACCAAATGACCAAGTGACTGAATGACTCAGTGAGTCACTGTACGACTGACCAAATTAAGGAGTGACTGAATGAGTCACCAAATGACCAAGTGACTGAATGACAGACCAAATGAACGAGTGACTGAAGGACTCAGTGAGTCATATAAACGAGTGACTGCATGACTGACCAAATGAACAAGTGACTGAATGACTGACCAAATGAACAAGTGACTGAATGACTGACCAAATGAACAAGTGACTGAATGACTGACCAAATGAATGAGTGACTAAAATATGAACAAATGGCTGAATGACTGATGAAATGAAAGTGTCTAAATGACTCAGTGACTCATCAAATGAACGAGTGACTGAAAGGCTGATCAAATGACAGTGATTGAATGACTGAGCAAATGAAGGAGTGACTGAATGACTGACTAAATAAATGAATAACTGAATGAACGAGTGACTAATTTACTGAGTGGATGAGTCTGTCTCTCGTATTCTTGCTCTGAGCGCTCTCTCTCTCTCTCTCTCTCTCTCTCTCTCTCTCTCTCTCTCTCTCTCTCTTTCTCTCTCTCTCCCTCCACCTCTCTCCCCTGCAGTCTGTGGCTCGTGCGCTGCATGCTGAGCACTCCTCCTGCTCTGCTCACTCTGTTGCCTCTCACTGCATCACTCTCTCTCTCACTCTCAGCGTTTCACCTCCCACCTCCTCACTTCTAGACTTAACTCACCCTGAAAAAAAGGAAGAAATTCATCAATAAATCAATTAATCAATAAATCCTTCCATTCATCATCATCATCATCATCATCACCATAAGGTGAATGTTGTTGCACAGCACTCGTCGCGCGCTTGGGTTTTGCATGCGTTTTGCACAGTTTGCAAGTTTTTGCACAGTGGAGATTTTAGTCTGTATTAAATATTGCTTTCGTTATTATGTCTTATTTATTTTATTGTAATGTTATTATTTAGTGACGGGGAGGAGCGCGAGCGAGCGAGCGAGAGAGTGAGTGAGTAAGAGAGAAAGGGGGCGTGGCTTTCATTAAAAATGCGGGTTCGTTTTTTTTTTCTTTTTTGACTGGCATGCCCCCGCAACAAATCGGGAGTGTGCGAGCCGCGTTCGCGCGCCTCCCCATTGGTTGCTGGTGGCCTCGCGCTTGTCAAAAACGGGGCAACAGCGGCGCAGGCTGCGCAGAAGAGGACCGAGGTGCGCGCGAGCGAAATAGAGCGAGAGAGAGTTAAAGTGAGAGAGTGATACAGATAGAGAGCGAGAGAGAGACAGAGAGCGCGAGCGCACGCGATTACCTGGACTCGCGCGCGCGACAGAGAGTGAGAGAGAGAAAAAAAGAAAGAACTGGGGGATCTCTGCTGCGCGAGCCTACGGATTGCAGCGCTTCTGGATTTTGCGTTACTTACTGGAGTTGTATTTGAGGAGTTACCGGCGCTCGCGCCCTGTGTACCGGAGGTAACGGAGGGAGGTAACACTCGCTCGTGCACTGTGCAACGGAGATAACGCTTGTTTTTGAAGAAGAACAGATCAAAGGAAAGGAGGAAAGAAGCGCGAGGAAGGTGCATCTCTTTTTTATTGTTGCACCGACTGTTTATCTACATTTTTGTTTGTTTGTTTGTTTCTTGATCATGTTTACTCCCGGTTGCACTCACCGGACTTTGCACGGCAGCTGCCGGTGCTGACGCAGTGCAAGTGCGCGGCGCGCGCGCGTGCACACGCGGGATTCTCCGAACCAGCACGGAGAAATGGGTCTGGAGCAACGGAGGAGCTTTGGCACGTAACGCGCGCGGAGGGTGAGAGAGCGAGCGCTGCGAAAGAGGGAAAGAGAGAGAGAAAGAGAAAGAAAGCGAAGAAGAAGAAAAAAAAGAAAAACACGCGCGCACGTGCCTATTTTGGAAATGTTGGAAGTGTTACTGCTCGCGCTCTCGCTCGCGCATGGAGGGCTCGCGCAGCTTCGTTACTCGGTTCAGGAGGAGAAGGAGCGCGGCACGCTCGTGGCCAACATCGCCGAGGACCTGGGGCTGGACGTTACGAAGTTGCACGCGCGCCGCTTCCAGACGGTGCCCAGTTCGCGCACGCCGTACCTGGAGGTGAACGTGGAGAACGGAGCGCTGCTCGTGGGCGCGCGCACCGACCGCGAGGAGATCTGCCGCCAGAGCGCGCAGCAGCAGCAGCCGTGCCTCCTGCACCTGGAGGTGTTCCTGGAGAACCCGCTGGAGCTCTTTCGGGTGGAGGTGGAGGTGCTGGACATCAACGACAATGCGCCCGCCTTCCCTTCGTCCGACATCGTGGTGGAGATCACAGAGAGTGCCACACCTGGTACCCGCTTCCCTCTGGAGAGTGCCGCCGACCCCGACGTGGGCACCAATGCTCTCAGCAACTACGCCATCACCGCCAACGAGTACTTCAAACTGGATGTGCAGACGCAGGGCGACGGCAACCTCTTTGCCGAGCTGGTCCTGGAAAAGCCTCTGGACCGGGAGCGCCAGGCTGTCCACCGCTACGTCCTGACTGCTGTGGATGGGGGCCAGCCACAACGCACTGGTACCGCCCTGCTGGTGGTGCGAGTGCTGGACTCCAACGACAACGCACCTGTCTTCGACCAGCCTGTGTACACTGTTAATCTACGAGAAGACTCTGCTCCAGGCACGCTTGTCATCCAGCTGAATGCAACAGACGTGGACGAGGGCACCAACGGCGAAGTGGTGTACTCTCTGAGCAGCCACAACCTGCCCAGTGTGCAGCAGCTCTTCGCTGTGGATGCACAGAGTGGGCGCGTGGAGGTAGCGGGAGCCGTGGACTACGAGGAGAGCAACACGCACCAGATCTACGTGCAGGCACGTGACATGGGGCCCAACGCCGTGCCAGCTCACTGCAAAGTCCTGGTGAAAGTGGTGGACATGAATGACAATGCTCCTGAGGTCAGCTTCAGCACAGTGAGCGAAGCCGTAAGCGAGAGCTCAGCGCCTGGGACTGTGGTGGCCATGCTGAGCGTCTCAGACAAGGACTCTGGGGAGAACGGGCAAGTGAGCTGTGAGCTGCTGGGTGACGATGCTGCACCTTTTAAGCTCAAGCCGTCCTTCCGGAACTACTACACGGTGGTGACAGATGGACAGCTGGATCGTGAGGTGGCGGACAGCTACACATTGACAGTGGTGGCGAGGGATGGCGGGACCCCGCCGCTCTCCACAAGCAAGTCAGTGAGGGTGCGCGTGTCGGATGAGAACGACAATGCACCCAGATTCACACAGCCTGCGTACGACGTTCACGTAAGCGAGAACAATGTTCCAGGTGCATACATCTATGCTGTCAGTGCACTGGACCCAGACCTGGGGGCGAATGCTCGCGTGACCTATGCTATCGAGGAGCGTGAGATCCAGGGCATGTCTGTGCTCACGTACGTGTCTGTCAACTCGGATAATGGCTACTTGTATGCTCTTCGCTCGTTTGACTATGAGCAGATACGGGAGTTCAGCTTTATTGTCAGTGCCCGGGATTCAGGTGATGAGCGACAGCTTGCAGACAATGCAACCGTGCGGGTGGTGGTGGTTGATCAGAATGACAACGTGCCTAGCATCATTGCACCTGCCGCGCAAAACGGCACTGCCTTGGAACGTCTCCCTCGGACAGCTGAACCAGGCTACCTGGTGACCCGGGTGATCGCCACGGACGCGGATGATGGCGAGAACGCCCGATTATCGTACAGTATTATCCACGGCAATGAGCTAGGCATGTTCCGGATGGACTGGCGAACTGGGGAGCTCCGTACAGCGCGGCGTGTCGTGTCAAAAAAGCGCGACCCCACGCAACGACCGTATGAGCTCCTGGTGGAAGTGCGTGACCACGGCCAGCCACCGCTCTCTGCTTCCGCCACCATAAGTGTGGTGCTGGTGGACGCTGTTGCCGGAGGGGCATCTGGCAGGGCGGAGAAAGGCGGGCATGGTGGACACAGTGGGCATGGCGAGGGCACCCTGGACCTTACCCTGATCTTGATTGTTGCTCTTGGCTCTGTCTCCTTCGTCTTCCTTCTGGCTATGATCGTGCTGGCTGTGCGCTGCCGCAAGGACAAGAAGCTGGGTGCGCGGTCCTGCCTCGCGAGGGGCAGTGAGGAATGGTGCATGTGCTGCGCGTGCTGTACATGCTGCGGGCTCGGTGGCAGCGGCGTTGGCGGCGTCGGAGGGGTGGGCGCAGGGGCCCGACGTTCACGCAAGAAAAAAAAGCTGAGCAAGTCGGACATCATGCTTGTGCAAAGCGCCGCAGGCCAGGGTGGGAACGTACACGCTCAGGTGCCCGTGGAGGAGTCGGGGAGCTTTGGTGCACGGCACCTGCACCGCAGTGCCCAGAACTACTGCTACCAGGTGTGCCTAACGCCTGAGTCCGCCAGCACCGAACTGATGTTCCTCAAGCCTGGAGGAGGTACAGACGGAGCAGTGGGCGCCAGCTTCGCTGAGCAGCAGCAGCAGCAGCCGGACATCATCTCCAACGGCAGCATACTGTCCAGCGAGGTGAGCATGCGGGAGCACTTACACACAAACACAAGGGAAACGTTTTGACAGTAAGTGCATGCACATGCACATGCATTTACTGCATGCATTTAGGCACTGAAACACTCATGCATATGTACAGTTTCAGCTATAGGTGCAAGCACACAAGCCTTGTTCCCTAATGTACCTGCGTGCATAAGAGTGCACGAAAAAAAAAAAAAAAAAGCCTGGTTCTCAAAATAGGGCATGTGCATGCACAAACACATGCACATACATGCATATACAAATACACCATGCATATAATACTGAGTCGCATTTTGTTCGGGCATATGAGCATGCATATAAAAATGTTGAAACAGCTTTTAATGTTCGATGCTTATAAAAAGGTAAGCAAAATAATGTTATATTTTATTTATGTTTTATTGGTGCTTTATTATATTTTCATCATAGTAAGACCACTTCAGAAAAAGAAAATGATTTGTTAAAAATAGAAAACAAGAACGGGTTTTTTTTAACTGTGTAAAATGGACACTTTTTTAAACATTAACAGGTTTAACAGGTGCTTCAATATGAAACCGTGGAAGAACTTATTAATAAGGTGTTTTAAGGAACCTTTACGAAAAAAGGTCCACCACAGATTCAAATTGAATGAACTTGTAGGCTTTTTTTAACAGTGTAGAAGAAAGAAAAGGGAGCATTTATCTTTTTTTTACTGCAAATCGAAACATAATTCAACATTGATTCAACCATGATATAATGTCAATTAAAATGTAAAAAAAAAAAAAAATGAGCATTTAAATACTGGATGGTGGGTTGTGCACACTCACTCACTCACCCACACACACACACACACACACACGACTCTGGAGAGCATTAACTACTTGATTTGATTTGGCCCCGTTCCAAAATGCTCTTCAGCTTTATTGTTCTTTAACCATTCTATGGTAGAATCACATTAGGGTCATTGTCTTTGTGCATGACCCATGTTATTACCGGAATAATTCACGATTCCTTGTTGCATCAGTGATGACAAGCCGTTCTGACGCAAATTTAAAATGACAAAACTAGGCTCTAACCATGATAATACCACATATTGCCAAATAATATCAATGCTGTTTTATTTTTATCTTTATAAATCTGAAAAAAAAAAAAAATCAACAATCGAATCAACCGTGAAAAAGAAACACTTTTAAACGCGGGACGATTGGTTGTGCACGCACACATACACACATACGCACACCCCACTCTGGAGAGCTTGGTGCACAAGCATGAAATCAGAGAGATGACAGGTGCATTAATCAATGCATTAATTCATGCATTAATATTACTTCATTTATTTGTAGATTTATTGATTTGTTTGCTTATTGCTTGTTTACTGGAGAGTTCACAAGCGTTTATATGAGTCTTACACCAATTATGCACGCATCTAAATGCACACATCCACACAGCCTCCTGGATTTATTTATTTTTTGTTTGTTTTCTTTTATTTAAGTTAATTATTAGCTTTTTTTCACATGCATTCATGCCTGCATTTATGCATTCATGCATGCATGCACACTCTGACACATTACTGAGCTTGAGCAGTTGGACGGCATGTGCATGCATATGCAGCATAAAAAAGTGATGCCTTAAAAATGAAAGCCTTAAATGTAGACAAAAAAAGCCAAATCAAATAAATGAGAGAAAATTATTACATTTACTCATTTATGTGTTGAGTAATATAATCCAAAATATTATATCTGTAATATAGGCGCAGATGCATGATTTTAGTATCTGTTTTGACCAAATTATTTAGCAATAACTGCATGTTGACTTTTGCACCCAGCTATGTTATGTTGGTGGGGTTCCCTACCATGAACTGATGCATTAGCTCCGCCCACAGCATTTTTTTTTTGTTGGATTAAGGCCATGATTTGATTTGGCCCCATTCTAAAATGTTATTCAATTCCATTGTTCTTTAATCATTCTTTGGTAGGACCACTTGTGTACTTAGGGTCATCGTCTTGCTGGGTGACCCAAGATTCAACTGAGTTTTTTTGCTTGGGAATTTACTGGAATAGCTCAAATTCTTTGTTGCATCAATGATGCAAAGATGCAATGATGCAACTTCGGCTGAGCAAGACAGCAACGGCTCAAACCAGATAATACTACCACCACCACGTTGTACAGATGGAATAAGGATAAGATTGTAATTCTCTGAACCTAACATTTCTCAATGCTGCATTTGTGAAGCTATTTCCCCTCTTCCCTGCCTGTTTAAACCATTTTTATCCTCATTTTTCATATTTTGTATAGATTGATGTTTATTTTATTTATTTATTTATTTATTGAAATTCGACTGGTACTTAAAGCAAGTCGATCTGAGTTTAAGGTTAAAAAGCTACAATTAAACAAACATTTTTTGATAAATGAAAAAAAAAAAACATCTGAAAATGCTTTAAAATCGTTTCAGTGCTAAGAAAAAAAAACATGATTAATTGCAATTTATACATTTTTGTGTATCTATTGATTGCTCCAATATATCCAATATATAGCTCTGGGGAAAAAAAGAAGAGGCCACTTCAGTTTCTAAATCACTTTCTCTGATTTTGCTATTTATAGATCTGTGTTTGAGTAAAACGAATATTGTTGTTTTATTCTATAAACTGCGAACAACATTTATCCCAAATTACAAATTTATTACAAAAATATTGTCATTTAGAACATTTATTTGCAAAAAAAATGAACAAAAAATATTCAGAGCTTTCAGACCTCAAATAATGCAAAAAAGTTTTAAGAGTTCAGAAATCAAGATTTGGTGGAATAACTCTGGTTTTAAGGTTTTTAATCAGTTTTTTCATGCATCTTGGCATCATGTTCTCTCCTCCACCAGTCTTACACACTGCTTTTGGATAACTTTATGCTGCTTTACTCCTGGTGCAAAAATTCAAGCAGTTCAGCTTGGTTTGATGGCTTGTGATCATCCATCTTCCTCTTGATGTGTGTGTGTGTGTGTGTGTGTGTGTGTGCTCACCCCTCCGTTATCGCTGTTGGTTGCGTGGTGCGGTTTATTGTGTTAGTTTTGTACGTGCTGCTGCTGTTGTAACGCGCGTGGATCTCGCGCCCCCCGGGGGCTGTTAGTTATGTCTCAGAGCTTTAATTACCGCGGAGCGCTCGAGGGGCGCGCCGAGATACGCGCTCTACAACTCCGCGCGAGCTAAAGTTTGTAAGGGGAGGGGGGTGGGTGGGTGTTGGCGATGCTGATCACGCGCAGGCAGCAGGACAGAGGAACAAAGCGCGCACTGTGAGGGTTTGTGACACGGCACCACATTATTGGCCAAAAGTATTTGGACACCCTCCTTCAGGGTTCCCTCTGAAATCAATGAAGAATAGCAGTACCTGACACCAGTGTGAGTGTCTACCTGTAATTAACTCTATATACTATCAGTGAGAGTGAGTGTCTACCTGTAATTAACTCAATATACCATCAGTGAGAGTGAGTATCTACCTGTAATTAACTCTATATACCATCAGTGAGAGTGAGTATCTACCTGTAATTAACTTTATATACCATTAGTGAGAGTGAGTGTCTACCTGTAGAACTTTATTTAACATTAGAATAAGCCCAAATAAACATAAAGTCTGTGGTGAGTGAGTGTCTACCTTAAAAACTCTGCTTACCATTAGTGAGAGTGAGTGTCTACCTGTATACATTTCTTTAAGATTAGAATAAGCCAAAATAAACATAAAGTCTGTGGTCAGTGAGAGTGTCTACCTGTAATTAACTCTATATACTATTTGTGAGAGTGAGTGTCTATCTGTAGAACTTGATTTAACATTAGAATGAGCCAAAAAAAACATAACGTCTGTGGTTAGTGAGAGTGTAGTGTCTATCTGTAATTAACTCTATAACTATAACATTAGAATACTACACCAGAATAAACATAAAGTCAGTTGTGGGTGAGAGAGTTTAGCTGTTATTAACTCTATATAACATTAGAATGAAGCAAAATAAACATAAGGTATGTAGTCAGTGAGTTTCTACCTGCAATTAACTGTATATACCATTAGCGAGTGTGAGTGTCTCCCTGTAAAACTCTATAAACTATTAGGTAGTGTGAGTGTCTACCTGTAGAAATGTATATACCATTAGAACGAACCAAAACAAATATAAAGTCAGCGTTCAGTGAGAGTGTCTACCTGTAATTAACTCTATATAAGGTTAGGACTGTCAGTGGGAGTCAGTGTTGATGGGTGAGTGTATTGGTATAAATTGCTTCTACTGCAGGGAGAATGGAAGGTGTTGGTTGGTAATTGCTGCTTTTACGCCTAAATCGAGCTGATGTTCTCCAGACAGGTTGAAAGGGTGGTCTGAAATCTGATTGGCCGGTCCCGTCGGGGACCCCCCATCTGACAGGTCGTTTGTCAATTTAAAGACTGAACTAGTAGGTCAAACTCAGCTGATGGTCCACCCACGTATACGGACCTCCAGAGCTCTGACCTGCGAGACTGAAGTCTTTACAGCATCGTGTTCTGCTGAGAGTCAGGCTCTGAGTAAAGACGAGAACTTGACGATTATTTGCATATCAGGATATCGCAATATCAGGATATATTGCGATAATTTAAGCAAGGTTATATGTTGCGATTGTTCTAATAAAATTGTAAAGTAAAAATAACGAAACAAAACATTCAGGTATAAGCAACCAAGTATGTTTGTTCGTTTTTATCGTTTCGTAAGTTTGACTATTTATGTATCATTTCGTCTATTTTCCCGATTGTTTATTGGTCAGTCCATTCGATAATCCATCCCTCCACTCATGATTTTGCAAGATTGTTTGGCAATATGACCATTTTTTCTTTCGTTTTTTTTTTTGGCAGTCAATTTGTTTGTCTGCCTTTGTTTGTCTGTTTTTCCCTTTTATTTACCCAGACTTCTGTTTTCCTCTTGGCTTTTTTTGTTCATTCATCCATTTGTCTATTTATTCACCCATTCGAATTTCTATTTGCTTGTTAGGCTGGTCATTTATTTGAGTTCCTGTTTGCTCATTCGTTTGTTTGGTCGCAAATTTGTTCGCTAATTTCGCAGTTCAGTTACCTAGTATGCTTACTCATTTGTCAGTCTGGGGTTGCGTTTCCTAAAAGCATAGTTGCTAACTACCTTAGCAACATACAATTAAAACACCTGGTTTTAGACCACAATAAATTAAAAAAGAGTTGTGGTGCACATTGAATTCTGCCGTGATTTTGTTTTTTTTGGATCCAATAATCCGGGTTAGCACCCGAACATCCCTTTCAGACAGCTTCCTCTTACAGCATCCACAGTTAATCCTGTTGGATGTGGTTGGTTCTTCTTGGTGGTATGCTGACATTACCTTGGATACCGTGGCTCTTGATGCATCACAAAGACTTGCTGTCTTGGTCACAGATGCGCCAGCAAGACGTGCACCAACAATTTGTCCTCTTTTGAAATCTGGTATGTCCCCATAATGTTGTGTGCATTGCAATATTTTGAGCAGTAAAACTGTGCTCTTACCCTGCTAATTGAACCTTAACACTCTTACTGCTCTTACTGGTGCAATAATGTGCAATTAATGAAGATTGGCCACCAGGCTGCTACAATTTAGCCATGAAACCTCCCACACTAAAATGACAGGTATTTCAGTTTCATTGTCCAACCCCTGTAGTTGGAACATAGTTGGAACGATGCAGTTGCTATGCAAGTGTTTCCCAAAGTATGTTGGTAACCAACAAAGTCTGACCTATCGTAGGTGTTTCCTAAAACCATAGTTCCACCGAACGTGGTGTTTCCTACTATTTTGAATGTAAGTTTTATGATTGCAATATTTAAAAGTGAGCATCTCCTAAATAATGCATTCCTTAAAATGACGTATTCGGGTCACACTTCTCATATTTTGGCATAACATCACGAAGCTGGATTTTTTCCACATTTCCCACAGTGGAAATCAGTCCAAACATTGTTTAGAAACATAGTTCAGATTATGGTGCTTCAAACTAACATACTTCCGACTACGGTGGTATGAACAAAGTCGTTTGTTTGTCTGTCTATTTGTCTGTTTGTTTATTTGTTTGTTTAGCAGTTATTCCCTTGCCTCTTTGTACACTTGTTTAATTAATTAATTTCTAGGTTTGCTAGGCTGTTTGTTTGTTCACTTTTGTCTGTTTTTCCCTTTTAGTTATGCGTGCATCTGTTTTCTTCTTTGCTGTTTGTTCGTTCATTCATTTGTCTGTTTGTCCACCCATTCGATTTCTACTTGTTTTCCACTCATTTGTTTGTTCATGCATTTGTTTGCCAATTTCCCAGTTCAGTTATGAGTTTGTTTCTCATCTAAACGATCATTTGTTTTTAATAATTATTCAGCTCATTTATTTGTCTGCCAGGTTACGGTTTATGTCCATTAAACAGTACATCCATTTGACTGTTTGACATTTATTTTTTAGCAGTTTCTTTGCTCATTTGCCTGTTTGTTTAGTTGTTTGTTCAATCACCTGTTACTTTATTTTGCAGTTTGTTTATCAATGTTTGTTTGCCTGGTTGTTTGTTTGTTTAGTAGTTCATTCTTTCATTGCATTTGTTTATTCATACGACATTTTTTTTCTAGGCTGTTCATTTGTTCACTTTTGTTAGTTCCTGTTTGTTCATAAGTTCGTTTGTTCATGCATTTGTTTGCTAATTTCCCAGTTCAGTTACGAGTATTTTTACTCATCTGATCAGTGATTCGTTCGTTTATCAGCAACTGTTTGCTGTTTTATCAGCCCATGTATTTGTCTGCCAGATTACAGTTAATGTCTGTCCATTCGTTTGTTTGTTTATCAGTACATCCATTTGACTGTTAATTTTTTCTGCAATGAGTTTGTTCACTTGCCTTTTTTTTAATTGTTTGTTCGTCTGTTATTTGTTCGTCTTTATTTCACAGTTTGTTTATCAAAATGTTTGTTAGTCTGATGGCTTCTCTGTCCATTTGTTTGCTTGGTAGTTTATTCTTTCATTGTATTTGTTTAGTATGTCTATTTGCCTTTTTGTTTGTTTGTTTGTTTGTTTAGCAGTTATTCCCTTGCCTGTTTGTACACTTGTTTAATTCATTCATTGCTAGGTTTGCTAGGCTGTTCGTTTGTTCACTTTTGTCTGATTTATCCCTTTTAGTTATCCGTACATCTGTTTTCCTCTTTGCTGTTTGTTCGTTCATTCATTTGTCCGTTTGTTCACTCATTCTTTTGTTCATGCGTTTGTTTTCTCTGTTATGAGTAAGTTTACTCATCTGATCAATGTTACAGTTTACATCTGTCTATTCGTTTGTTCGCTTGTTCGTGTATCAGTACGTGCATTTGACCGTTCATTTTTTCAGCAATGAGTATCCTCACTTGCTTGTTTGTTTAGTCGTTTGTTCAATCCAATGTTCCTTTGTTTCACAGTTTGTTTATCGATATGTTTGTTAGTCTGATGGCTATTCTATTCGTTTGTTTGTTTGGTATCTGTTCGTTTGTTTAGCATTTGTTCCCTTGCCTGTTTGTACACTGGTTTTATTCATTCTTTGCTAGGTTTGTTAGGCTGTTCGTTTGTTCAAGTGCCTCTTTGTTCGCTCGTTGGTGCATTCGTTTAATAATGTCCCTGTTTATATGTTTGTTTGCAGTCTGTTTATTGCTTTATCCGTTAATTCAGGACCCTAGTCAGTGTGTTTGTCACCTGTTCATTTATCAGCAAGTGCAATTACTTTATTTATTTATCAATCCATTCATGTCAGTCTTTCATTTATTTTTTCGCCTGTTCGTTTATCAGAATGCCTGTTTGCTCATTAGTTTGCTCAGCAGTTCATTTGTTCACAAGACTGATTGTTCTCTCCTTTGATCATTCACCCGTTCTTTCGTCTAGCAGTGTAATTCTTCATGCATCAGTCGGTTTGTTCTGTTCGCTTGTTTGTTGCTGATGGTTTATCTGTCTTTTTGTTTGTTTGTCTACTTGTTTATTAGTCCATTCAGTTGTTCGCCTGTTTATCGTTCATGGTTTCTCTGTCTATTTATTTGTTCGTCTATTTGTTTATTTGTCCATTCAGTTATTTATCTGATAGTTGTTGGGGATTTCTCTGTCTTTTCATTTGTTTGTCTGTCTTTTGCATGTTTGTAGCTGATGGCTTCTTTGTCTTTCTTTTCGTTTGTCTATTTGTTTATTAGCCCATTAAGTTGTTTGTCTGTTTGTCGCTGATGCTTTCTTTGTCTTTTTGTTTATTTGTCTATTTGTTTATTAGTAAATTCAAATGTTTTTCTGTTTGTAGCTGATAGTTTCCTTGTCTTTTTGTTTGTTCGTCTATTTGTTTATTACTCCATTTATTTGTTCACCTGTTTGCTTCTGATGGTTTCTCTGTCCTTTTATTTGTTTGTCTATTTGTTTATAAGTCAATCAGTCCAGTCAATTCAGTTGTTCTCCTGTTTATTGCTGATAGTTTCTTTGTCCATTTGTTTGTTTGTTTGTTTGTTCATTTGTTTTTTAGTCCATTTGTTTGTCTGTTTGTTTAATAGTCCATTCAGTTGTTAGCATTTTTTTTTGCTGATGGTTTCTCTTTCTTTTCGTTTGTTTGTCTATTTGTTTAATAGTCCATGCAGTTGTTTACCTGTTTGTTGCTGATTGTTTCTCTGTGTTTTTGTTTGTTGGTTTATTTGTTTATCAGCTCATTCAGTTGTTTACCTGTTTCTTGTTGGTTGGGTTTCTGTTCTAATGTTTGATTTGTCTATTTGTTTATTAGTCCATTCAGTTGTTTTCCCATCTGTTGCTAATGGTTTACCTATCCATTCATTTGTTTGTCGGTTTGTTTGTTTTTTTGTCCATTCGTTTGTTTGTCTGTTTATTTATTAGTCCATTCAGTTGTTCATCTATTTGTTGCTGATAGTTTCTCAGTGCTTTTGTTTGTTTGTTTGTTCAATAGTCCATTTAGTTTTTCTCCTGTTTGTAGCTGTTGGTTTATCTGTCTTTTAGTTTATTAGTCCATTCAGTTGTTTGTCTGTTTCTTGCTGTTAGTTTCTCTGTCTTTTCATTTATTTATTAATCCATTCAGGTGTTCACCTGTTTGTTGCTGGTGGTTCTCTTTTCTTTTGTTTGTTTGTCTATTTGTTTAATACTCTATTCAGTACAGTCAATTCAGTTGTTCGTCTGTTTGTTGCTGATGGTTTCTTTGTCTTTTCGTTTGTTTGTTTATTTGTTTAATAGTCAATTCAGTTGTTCGTCTGTTTGTTGCTGATGGTTTCTTTGTCTTTTCGTTTGTTTGTTTATTTGTTTAATAGTCAATTCAGTTGTTCGTCTGTTTGTTGCTGATGGTTTCTCTGTCCATTTGTTTGTTTCTGTTTGTTTAATTGTCCGTTCAGTTATTTGTTTGTTTAGCTATTTAGCCGAGTGTTTATTCACTAGTTTATTTGTTTGTTCATAATAAATTGTTTATATTAATTTGTCAGGCTGCCTGTTCTTTCGTGTCAGTTCAGTCATTTATCGTTTGTCTGTTTATTTGTCTTTGTCGATTTGCCCGTTTGTTTGTTTGTTTGGCCAGTTATTTTGTTTCGTCGTTTCCTGGTTTCGTTTTTTCATTTGCAAACACATTTGTTTGTTCATTTCTTGGTTCACACATTTATTTGTCTATTTATTTATCTGTGTATTTGTATTTGCCCATTTGTTTGTTTGGCATGTTATTGTGCTTTTTCGTTTGCACATGCGTTTGTTTGTCCTTTTGTTTATTGGTTCAGCAGTCCGTTCGTCACTCATTTGTTTGTTGGATCACTTCCTTGTTTGTTGCTAAGACTATTCATTTAGTCCTGCAGTGACATTCAGACATTACTTAACACTTTCAATGAACCTTGTAGTTATAAGGCATTACAACTTTTTCGTAATACGAAAAATCATAATTCATAATTTATTTTGTAGCCTAGCGAATGCTAACTCTTAATGATGAGGATTCTGCTGTGAATAACAGTTAGGGGTAGAGCAAAGCTAATTTGGCTAGCTTGCTAACTGCATACCCCATATTTTTTGTGGTCCTAAATGATGATCTGGATCTGAAGGGGTATATTTTATTCATATTTCAGTTTATTTATTTATGCATTCATGTGTTTATGGCTCTCAGTGATTAGGGTTATAAACAGTCGGTTAACCTCCGTTTGACATTTATGACTTTTCACATTTGTGCCTCACATTATCAACAGATTAATGTTGATTATCTATTGAACATTATTCAGTGCTGCAGTGGAGGAACAGGACAGGTCTCTCTGTTCACATTTACACTCAGAATTGATCTAGATTAAATAATCTTAAAGTCTTAAATCTAGTCTGAATGGAATCTTGAAATTTTGACTTGAGGATCAGATTAAATTTTGATTTAAGCCTTGACCTGTTTTCATTTCAAAGTGTTACTGAATTGAGTTTAAGATTAAGTCTAAACTGAATCCTGGATTCAGTTTAGACTTATTGAATTGAATCAGTTTTTTTATTTGAATCTAAAAATGAGTCTTGAACTGAGTTTATTTTGATTTGAGTCTGATGAGTCTGATTTGAATTTGAATTTTTGAACTGAATCATAAACTAAACTGTAAATCATATTGATTTGAATCTAAATAGGAATCCGGAATTTAGTCAAGTCTGGAATTCAGTCTCATGTGAATCATGAATTCAATCGAATTTAATCACTTTTTGCATTGGATTTACATAGTGAACTCTCAACATGTTTTTGAACATTTCTGAAATGAACGGTCTGAAACTGAATATTCAGTTTAATCCTGAACTAAATTTGAATCCAGTTTCAAACTGAATAATATGTAGAGATTTGAATTATGCCCTAAAGCTTTGAACTGAATCCTATATTCAGTCTGAAATTGAATCTTGAATTGAGTCTTGAACAATATAGTGAATAGAGACTTGAATTGAGTCTTAAAGTTATTCTGAACCTACAAACTAAGATCTAAACCGATTCTTAAACTGAATCTTGGATAAATTGTTCCAGTTTAACTCAAATTGAGTTTTGAAATGTCTCTTCTGTATAATCTTAAGTGTGAAATGATCTAAAAGGATTCTTTTTTTCTTTTTCATGTTTTTCAGACAAAACACCAGAGAACAGAACTCAGTTATCTGGACAGACCACGGCGTGTGAACAGGTAACACACACTGCTCACTCTTACTCTGCTCACTTTCACCCTTCTCACTCTCTGTACACTCGGCTTACTCTGCTCACTCTGTGATCAGTCTGTTCACTCTCACTCTGCTCACTCTCACTCTACTCACTCTCACTCGGTTCACTCTGCTTAATAACTTGCTGCACACTTGCCTTAGTCTGCTCACTCTCTTCATTCTGCTCACTCTCAGCCTGTTCACTCTGTTTAGTAGCTCTCTGCACACTTGGCTCATTCTCATTTTACTCACTCTCACTTAGCTCTCTCTGCTCACTCTCACTCTGTTCACTCACTTACTCTCACTTGGCTGACTCTCTGTGTTTGCTACTTCTTTATCTCTCTGCGCACTCTCTTCTCGCTTTATCTGATGTCTCTCTTTCTCACTCTGCTCACTCTTACTCTGTTCACTTTCATTTTGTTCACTATTCTTACGAAGTCTCTGCACACTCGGCTTACTCTGCTCAGTCTCTGATCATTCTGCTCACTCTCACTCTGTTCACTCTGCTTACTAACTTTCTGCACACTTGGCTATCTTTGCTTTTACTCATTCTGCTCTCTTATTCCGTTCACTATGCTTACAAAGTCTCTGCACATTTGGCTCACTCTGCTCACTCTCTGATCATTCTGCTCACTCTCATTCTGTTCACTCTGCTTACTAGGGCTGCACATTCTGATCTCTCGGCTCACTCCCATTGTGCGCACCATCACTCTGCTTACTAACTGTTTACACACTTAACTCTCTCTACTCTCTTTCATTCTGCTCACTCTTATTCTGCTCACTCTCATTATGCTCACGCCCTCACTGTGTTTCCTCTGCTCACTAACTCTCTACACACTCAGCTCTCTCTGCTCACTCTCCTTCTGCTCACTCTTACTCTGCTCACTAACTCTCTACACACTCAGCTCTCTCTGCTCACTCTCATTCTGCTCACTCTTACTCTGCTCACTAACTCTCTACACACTCAGCTCTCTCTGCTCACTCTTACTCTGCTCACTAACTCTCTACACACTCAGCTCTCTCTGCTCACTCTCATTCTGCTCACTAACTCTCTACACACTCAGCTCTCTCTGCTCACTCTCATTCTGCTCACTAACTCTCTACACACTCAGCTCTCTCTGCTCACTCTCATTCTGCTCACTAACTCTCTACACACTCAGCTCTCTCTGCTCACTCTCATTCTGCTCACTCTTACTCTGCTCACTAACTCTCTACACACTCAGCTCTCTCTGCTCACTCTTACTCTGCTCACTAACTCTCTACACACTCAGCTCTCTCTGCTCACTCTCATTCTGCTCACTCTCATTCTGCTCACTCTTACTCTGCTCACTAACTCTCTACACACTCAGCTCTCTCTGCTCACTCTCATTCTGCTCACTCTCATTCTGCTCACTAACTCTCTACACACTCAGCTCTCTCTGCTCACTCTCATTCTGCTCACTAACTCTCTACACACTCAGCTCTCTCTGCTCACTCTCATTCTCCTCACTCTTACTCTGCTCACTAACTCTCTACACACTCAGCTCTCTCTGCTCACTCTCATTCTCCTCACTCTTACTCTGCTCACTAACTCTCTACACACTCAGCTCTCTCTGCTCACTCTCATTCTGCTCACTAACTCTCTACACACTCAGCTCTCTCTGCTCACTCTTACTCTGCTCACTAACTCTCTATACACTTAGCTCTCTCTGCTCACTCTCATTCTGCTCACTCTTACTCTGCTCACTAACTCTCTACACACTCAGCTCTCTCTGCTCACTCTTACTCTGCTCACTAACTCTCTACACACTCAGCTCTCTCTGCTCACTCTCATTCTGCTCACTCTTACTCTGCTCACTAACTCTCTACACACTCAGCTCTCTCTGCTCACTCTCATTCTGCTCACTCTTACTCTGCTCACTAACTCTCTACACACTCAGCTCTCTCTGCTCACTCTCCTTCTGCTCACTCTTACTCTGCTCACTAACTCTCTACACACTCAGCTCTCTCTGCTCACTCTTACTCTGCTCACTAACTCTCTACACACTCAGCTCTCTCTGCTCACTCTTACTCTGCTCACTAACTCTCTACACACTCAGCTCTCTCTGCTCACTCTTACTCTGCTCACTAACTCTCTACACACTCAGCTCTCTCTGCTCACTCTTACTCTCTACACACTCAGCTCTCTCTGCTCACTCTCATTCTGCTCACTCTTACTCTCTACACACTCAGCTCTCTCTGCTCACTCTCATTCTGCTCACTCTTACTCTCTACACACTCAGCTCTCTCTGCTCACTCTCATTCTGCTCACTCTTACTCTGCTCACTAACTCTCTACACACTCAGCTCTCTCTGCTCACTCTCATTCTGCTCACTAACTCTCTACACACTCAGCTCTCTCTGTTCACTCCCATTCTACGCACTCTTACTCTGCTCACTCTGCTAACTATCTGCACACTCAACTTACTCTGCTCACTTTCTGATCATTCTGCTCACTCTTACTCTGCTCACTCTGCTTACAAACTCTCTGCACACTCTGCTTGCTCTCATTCTTTTCAGTCTCACTCTGTTCACTCTGCTTTCCAACTCTCTGCACATTTGGCTCTCTCTGCTCACTCTTCACTCTGCTCACTCTCACTTTGTTCACTCTGCTTGGTAACTCTCTGCACACTTGGCTCATTCTCATTCCACTCACGCTCACTTTGTTCACTCTGCTCACTCTGTTTTCTGTATATTTGCTCATCCTTTTCACTCTGCTCACTCTCTCTCTCTGATCACTTTGTCACCGTGTCCACTCTCTGTCTTTGCTAATCCTTTTTCTCTTTTCACACTCTCTTTTCACCCTTTTCACACTTTCTCTCTTTTATTACTCTGTTCACTCTCTCTCTGCTCGTTTTGTCCATGGTGCTCTCTCTGCTCACTCTTCGCTCACTCTTTCTGCTGTTCACGCTGCTCACTCGTTCACTTTTTCTCTCTCTGCAGCTCAGCGTTTCAGGAGGCGGACATAGTGAGCTCTAAAGACAGCGGGCACGGAGACAGTGAGCAGGGGGACAGTGACCACGACGCCACCAACAGAGGGCACTCCACCGGTCAGTACACACTAATAACACGTTTATGATCATGTTATTACTACAGGTTTCACAGGATACAGGCTTGTGTTTAGTGCACAATAGTGAAAAAAAAGTGCTTGGTCTCACTGGCATGGTGCGTTAGGTGTGTGTGTACGTCCTGAAGGGTGTGAATTTGTGTAGTGTAAACAAGCTTGCACATTTGTCACTGTCCATCAGCACCACCCCTCACACACTGTTTACTCACTGTTCACACCTGTCATTCAGATCACAGATCACACTGGCTGCAAATTCCCTCTATAGACTGTTTACTCACTCAATGGCCTGTACATTCTCTCTGCTGATTGTACACTCTGTAGGCTGTTCTCTCACTTTACAGACTGTTCACCCTCTCTCAACAGACTGTTCTCTCACTATACGGACTGTTCTTATACTCTACAGACTGTTCACTGACTCTACAGACTGTTCACCCTCTCTCAACAGACTGTTCTCTCACTATACAGACTGTTCTTATACTCTACAGACTGTTCACTGACTCTACAGACTGTTCATTCTCTCTCAACAGACTGTTCTCTCACTATACAGACTGTTCTTATACTCTACAGACTGTTCACTGACTCTACAGACTGTTCATTCTCTCTAAAGACTGTTCTTTCTCTCTCTATAGACTGTTCTCATACTCTACAGACTGTTCACTCTCTCTACAGACCCTTCACTCTCTCTACAGACTGTTCACTCTCTCTATAGACTGTTCTCATACTCTACAGACTGTTTTTATACTCTACAGACTGTTCTCTCTCTCTATAGACTATTCTCATACTCTACAGACAGTTTATTCTCTCTACAGACTGTTCACTCTCTCTACAGACTGTTCTTATACTCTACAGACTGGTCACTCTCTCTACTGACTGTTCACTCTTTCTACAGACTGTCACTGTAAAATGTTCACTCTCTCTACAGACTGTTCTCTCACTCTACAGTCTGTCACTGTAGACTGTTCACTCTCTACAGATTGTTCACTCTCTCTACAGTCTGTCACTGTGGACTGTTCACTCTCTCTACAGACCGTTCACTCTCTCTACAGACTGTTCTCTCTCTATAGACTGTGCACTCTTTCTATAGACTGAATACACTCTCTCTATAGACTGTACACTCTCTCTCTATAGACTGAATGCACTCTCTTTACAGACTGTTTACTCTCTCTACAGACTTCTCGCTCTCTATAGACTGTTTACTCACTTTAACTCACTCATGCAAACATATGCTCTCTCTCTCTCTCTCTCTCTCTCTGTTTCTCTCTCTCAAACACGCTCTCTCTCTCTCTCTCTCTCTGTTTCTCTCTCTCAAACTCGCTCTCTCTCTCTCTCTCTCTCTCGTGCACACTCTACCTCTAACGGTTTCAGTCATAGTGAAGTTTAAAAGCGGAGCTGAGTGAAATGGAGGTCTGACATTTCTGAGAACTTTCATTATTTTCACTTTAAATTACATTTGTGTGTGTGTGTGTGGTAAGTGTAAGTGTTGTGTGTGTGTGTGTGTTGTGTGTGTGTGTGTGTGTGTGGTAAGTGTTGTGTGTGTGTGTGTGTGTGTGTATGTGTGTTATGACCTTTTTCTCTTCAGCATGATGACATTGGGTTTCCAAATATCATCCAATCGCTCAGTCTATACAGCACTAACACACTGAGCCAGGTCTCGGTGTGTGTGTGTGTGTGTGTTTGTGTGTGTGTGTGTGTGTGTGTGTGTGTGTATGTGTGTGTGTGTGTGTGTGTAGGAGGTGAGGGTTCAGAGAGATTACATTTCTGGGGAACAAAACTGTAGAAATTGCTTTGAGATGTCAGAAGAAAGAAAAGAGGTGTGTGTGTGTGTGTGTGTGAGTGTGTGTGTGTGTGTGTGTGTGTTTGGAAGAGACAGAAGTGTGATAAATCGCACAATTGAATTAGTGCGCACTAAGGTTTGATTGACGATTATCCGTAAATGAGTGACAGGCGAAGAAGATAATCAGATCATCTCCTGCCATCGCAATTTCACACACACACACACACACACACACACACACACACACACACACACACACACACACTCACACACACTCACACACACACATACACTCATATAGTCACATTGCTGCAGCTGCATCAGCCGTCTGTGGGGTTTTTAGTGTTCTTACCTATAGTTGACTGAATCTGAACTGAATTCAGTGCTGTTTGTGTTCACACTGTAACTAAACTTTAAAGAGAATTCAGTTCACTTTCAAATCCTTTTTAGCACAAATGAATTGTTGTACTATGTTTACTGTCACTGTTCACACTGTACTTCCTTCATAAACCACCCCTTTGAGCACTGGATTATGGGTAGTGTAATTCAGATTCATCATAAAACAGAACTGGTTTAATTTAATCAGATTTAAAAGCCATGATATAAACTTTAATTAAACTTAAACTGCACCAACAATAATAATAATTCATGTCAGATACAGAAGAATAATTCTTTATGGATATTATGTAATTCATAGTGGATGATGAATAAATCACACTGAATAGTGAATAATTCATAAACCATAATATGAATAATTCTTAACAGATACTAAAGTAAATTTAATTTCTATTATATTATTATATTTAAAAAAGCATAATTAATAGTTTAAACAGCATCATTATTAATAATATTAATATGTACTGAATAAATAATAATGCATTCTGAATTATTTATAGTTTAATCTGAATATTTCATTGTTTAAACCAAATAATTCATAGTGGATGCCGAATAATTTGTAGAAGATATCTAAGGATTAATGGTATACGATTGATAACTCAAATAGTGGATGATGGATAAATGTGTTCATAGTAGAGACTAAATAATTAATAGTAGATCATGTATAATTCATAGTGGATGTTGAATAATTCATAGTTTAAATGGAATAATTCTTAGTAAGTATTAAATCATTTGTATTCAAATGAATAATTAATAGTATAATATTGAATCAATAAGTAGCAGTAGATTACGAATAATGAATATTATGTACAGAATAATTCATAGTGGATACTGAATATATCATAGAAGCGCGTAATAATTTACAGTAGAAAATAAATAATTTATAGTTGGAATGGAGTAAGTATTATTAGATACTAAATAAAAATAATAATTCATAATAGATACTAATTCATAGTGGATGCTGAATAATTTGTAGAAGATATTGGATATATTGATAAATATTATACAATTGATAACTCACAGTGGATGAGGTATAATTCGTAGTAGAAACTGAATAAATAGTAGTGGATACTGAATAATTCATAGTAGATACTGAATACATAATAGTGGATACTGAATAATTCATAGTAGATACTGAATAATTCGTAGTAGATACTGAATAAATAATAATGGATACTGAATAATTCATAGTAGATACTGAATAAATAATAGTGGATACTGAACAATTCATAGGGGATACTGAATACATAATAGTGGATACTGAATAATTCATAGGGGATACTGAATACATAATATTGGATACTGAATAATTCATAGTAGATACTGGATAAATAAAAGTGGATACTGAATAATTCATAGTAGATACTGAATAATTCATAGTAGATACTGAATAAATAATAATGGATACTGAATAATTCATAGTAGATACTGAATAAATAATAGTGGATACTGAACAATTCATAGGGGATACTGAATACATAATAGTGGATACTGAATAATTCATAGTAGATACTGAATAATTCATAGTAGATACTGAATAAATAAAAGTGGATACGGAATAATTCATAGTAGATACTGAATAATTCATAGTAGATACTGAATAATTCATAGTAGATACTGAATATTTCATAGTAGATACTGAATAAATAAAAGTGGATACGGAATAATTCATAGTAGATACTGAATATTTCATAGTAGATACTGAATAAATAATAGTGGATGCTGAATAAGTCATAGTGGATAGAGAATAATTCATAGTAGATACTGAATAATTCATAGTGGATGTTGAAAAAATTATAGTTCAAATGGAATAATATATATAGTAAATATTGAATAGTTAGTAGAAATGACTGAATAATGAATAGTATAATATTAATAATACATAACAGAATAATTGAAACTAATAATAACAAAACAGTGTCTTATAAATAATTCATAGTGGATACTGAATATATCATAGTGTACACTTAATAATTTATATAAGTATATAATAAATAATTCACAGTTTGAATGGAGTAAGTATGATTACATAATAAATAAATAATAATGTATTCTGAATAATTCATAGTAGATACTCAGTAATTCATAATGGATACTGAACAATTCATAGTGGATGTTGAAAAATGAATAGTTAATATAGAATGATTCATAGTATATATTAAAAAAATACCGAATAATTCATAGTAGAAACAGAATAATTCATTGTGGATGTCTTGTAGATTGTGAATACTGAATAGTAAATGTTAAACAATTATAGTAGATATTAAATAATTCATAGTGGATACTGAATAAGTAACAGTAGATGATAAACCATTCATATTAGGTTCAGAATGATCTGTAGTGTATACTGAAAAGAAATTCTATTAGAACCATACAATATAATAATAATTAGTAGTTTCTACTGAATATATTGTAATAGACATTGCATAATTCATAGTGGATACTACTATTATTGATGCATTAGTAAATGACTCTTTAAATAGCACTTTTCTCAAATGCGAGGATACATCCCATCAATAAAAAGAAGAAAACACAGTGAAGTGAGTAAAGTGTGAGACTGAAAATGAATAATTTATATGTGCATTAGTGATGAGGTGTGTGAGCAGAGTGAGGTGTGTGTGTGTGTGTGTGTGAGGGGTGTATATGAAGGAGTTTATTATTAGAGGCGAAGCTGCTGAGCTCAGGATCTGTGCAGTGTGTGAAGTGTGTGAAGTGTGTGTGTGACATCTGTCTGCTATCAGCAACATTTTCACTTAAAAAAAACTTTAATATGAACAGATTTTGGAACAGATTAGCAAACGTATGCACTCTATCACTCTACCTCATGTCTCTCTCTCTCTATCGCTCTCTCTCTACCTCTTTCTCTTCCTCATCTCTCTCTTTCTTAGCTCATTCTGTTCCATATCTCTCTCTCTTCTTTATCTCTCGTTCTTCCTTATCTCTCTGTTCTTTTTATCTCTCTTCTCTTTATCGCTTTCTCTCTCTGTTCCATATCTTTCTTTCTGAACTCTTTCTTTCTTATGTCTCTCAACCTCTTTCTCTTCCTCATCTCTCTCTTTCTGTTCCATATCTCTCTCTTCTTTATCTGTTGTTCTTTCTTATCTCTCTATCTGTTCTTTATCTCTCGTTCTTCCTTATCTCTCTATCTGTTCTTTATATCTCTCTTTTCTTTCTCTCTTTGTTCCTTATCTTTCTTTCTGCCCTCTTTCTTTCTTCTGTCTCTCTACCTTTTTCTCTTCTTCATCTCTCTCTTTCTGTTCCATATCTCTCTCTCTTCATTATCTCTCGTTCTTCCTTATCTCTCTGGTTTTTATATCTTTCTTTTCTTTATCTCTTTCTCTCTTTGTTCCTTATCTTTCTCTCTGCCCTCTTTCTTTCTTATGTCTCTCAACCTCTTTCTCTTCTTCATCCCTCTCTTTCTGTTCCATATCTCTCTATCTTCATCTCTCGTTCTTCCTTATCTCTCTATCTGTTCTTAATATCTCTCTTTTCTTTCTCTCTTTCTCTCTTTGTTCATTATCTTTCTCTCTGCCCTCTTTCTTTCTTATCTCTCTATACCTCTTTCTCTTCTTCATCCCTCTCTTTCTGTTCCATATCTCTCTATCTTCATCTCTCGTTCTTCCTTATCTCTCTATCTGTTCTTTATATCTCTCTTTTCTTTCTCTCTTTGTTCATTATCTTTCTCTCTGCCCTCTTTCTTTCTTATCTCTCCCTACCTCTTTCTCTTCTTCATCTCTCTCTTTCTATTCCATATCTCTCTATCTTCATTATCTCTCATTCTTCCTTATCTCTCTGTTCTTTCTCTCTTTCTCTATCTGTTCCTTATCTTTCTCTCTACTCCTTAACTTTCTTTCTCTGTTCCTTATTTCTCTCTCCACCCCTCTCTCTACCTCTCTCTCTTCTTTTTGTCTGCCTCATTTCTCTTTTCATCTGTCTCCCTTATTCTCCTCATGTCACTCTCTCCCTAATTTGTCTCTCATCTTTCACTCTTCTTTCTCTCTCTCTCCCTTTATTCCTTGTCTCTCTCTCTCTACCCCTCTCTCTACCTCTCTCTCTCACTCACTTTTACTTATCTTCTTTCTTTCTGCTTCTCTCTTATGTAACTCTCTCTTCCTTTTGTGTGTGTCTCTCTCTCTCTCTCTCTCTCTCTCCCTTTTCCTTTGATCCCCTTCTCTCTAACACTCTATGCATCTCTTTTCCTCTCTCGTCCTTATCTCTCACTCTCTCTCACACACACACTCTCAGGTACACTCAGGTGCTGTTTTAGTAGGCAGTGTGTGTGTGTGTGTGTGTGTGTGGTGTGTGTGGTGTGTGTGAGTGTGTGTGTGTGGATGTGATGAGGTTTGGGAAAGGGCAGAAAGTGCAAAGAGAAGCAGAACGAGTGAATAACGGGTCTAAAATAAAACCCTGGAGGAGGTGTGTACTGTCCTCTAACACACACACACGCACACACACACACACACGCACACACACACACACACACACACACACACGCACACACACACACACACACGCACAGAGCCTCATCGCAGAGATTAAACAGTATCAACCGGTTAATTTAAATTAATTTAAAGCTCCTTTGGTTGCTGTGTGTCTCTGAGCTGAAATCTGGAGGAGTGTTTCTAGTTAATCACTGAATCCTCCTCCAGCAACACCAGAGCTTTAGAGCTTCAGAGCTTCAGATAACTCAGAGCTTCAGTTACCTCAGAGTTTTAGAGCTTCAGTTACCTCAGATCTTCTGTTACTTTAGAGCTTTAGGGCTTCAGTTACCTCAAATCTTTAGATCTTCTGTTACTTTAGATCTTCAGAGCATCAGTTACTTCAGATCTTCAGTCATTTAGAGCTTCAGTCATTTAGAGCTTTAGTTACCTCAGATCTTCAGAGCATCAGTTACCTCAGATCTTCAGTCATTTAGAGCTTCAGTTACCTCAGATCTTTAGATCTTCAGTTACCTCAGACCTTCAGTTACCTCAGATCTTTAGATCTTCAGTTACTTTAGAGCTTCACATCTTCAGTTAGCTCAGATCTTCAGTTACTTTAGAGCTTCAGTTACTCAGAGCTTTAGATCTTCTGTTACTTTAGAGCTTTAGGGCTTCAGTTACCTCAAATCTTTAGATCTTCTGTTACTTTAGAGCTTCAGAGCTTCAGTTACCTCAGATCTTCAGTCATTTAGAGCTTCAGTTACCTCAGAACTTCAGTCATTTAGAGCTTCAGTCATTTAAAGCTTTAGTTACCTCAGATCTTCAGAGCATCAGTTACCTCAGATCTTCAGTCATTTAGAGCTTCAGTTACCTCAGATCTTTAGATCTTCAGTTACTTTAGAGCTTCACATCTTCAGTTACCTCAGATCTTCAGTTACTTTAGAGCTTTAGTTACCTCAGAGCTTCAGATACCTCAGATCTTTAGTTACTTTAGAGCTTCAGAGCATCAATTACCTCATATCCTCAGTTACCTCAGAGCTTCAGTTACCTCAGAGCTTCAGAGCTTCAGTTACCTCAGAGCTTCAGTTACCTTAGAGCTTCAGTTACCTCAGAGCTTCAGTTACCTCAGAGCTTCAGTTACCTCAGAGCTTCAGTTACCTCAGAGCTTCAGAGCTTCAGTTACCTCAGAGCTTCAGTTACCTCAGAGCTTCAGTTACCTCAGAGCTTCAGAGCTTCAGTTACCTCAGAGCTTCAGTTACCTTAGAGCTTTAGAGCTTCAGAGCTTCATTTACCTCAGAGCTTTAGAGCTTTAGTTACGTCAGAGTTTTAGAGCTTTATTTACCTCAGAGCTTCAGTTACCTTAGAGCTTTAGAGCTTCATTTACGTACCTCAGAGCTTTAGGGCTTTTTTAACCTTAAAATTTCAGAGCTTCAGTTACTCCAGAAACTCAGATATTTAGTTTACTTAGAGCTGCGGTCACCTCATAGTTTCAGTTACCACTTTAATTACCTTAAATAGCTTTAGTTACCCCAGCGCTTCAGAACTCCAAGTCAAGGGGTTGAACATTAATTGTGTAATAACGCAACACAATTTCAGTAGTCATTTTGGATCTGCTCATTAATGCATTTAAGCCAATCAGGTGTGCTACTGGTAGGCGGAATCTAAGTGCCCTATTTAGCAAAAGGTCTGTATTTTGGATATAACGCAGTATAAAATTTATGCGCCGAAAACCTTCTGACTGCTGATGTTAATCAGTGCACTGATAGCATCGTAGCATCCAGCTGTTAGTGTATAATCAGTGAAACCCAGACGGAGGAAGAGATTTCATCATCTCCAGCGGTTAAAGGATTTTACGGTAAACGTGCGATATGGGGAAGTCCATTTGATGTGTTCTGCTTTTCCGTGAAATCTATAAGAGCTGATTTGTGATGAGCGGTAATTGTCATTAGAAGGGAAAACCCAGCATTAAGAGGTTAGCGGGGCATTATCTGCCAGTGTGAGTGTGTGTTATCTGTGCCATCTCCATTATCTGAGGCTATGTGTGTATGGTGGGAAATGTGTGTTGAGGGTAATTTTCTCTGGAATGTATAACGAAGGCCTTGGTGCTCCAGTAAACTGACACTGAACCAAAATAAATACCTAGCAACCATCGGGTACATCATAGCAGCCACTTCGCAACACCCTATAACCACCTAAGATACCATAGCAGCCATCTAGTAACACCATGTAAGCAACTGTGACACCATAGCACCAACCTAGCAAACACCTAAGGCACCTAGCAACACCCTATAACTTAAAAGGTCATCATAACACCCTAGCAACATCCTAGCAATACCATAGCAGCCAACTAGTAACACACTAAACAGCTAGCAACTCTCTAAAACCACCTAGGAAACTCTAGGGCCATCTGTCAACACCCTAACAAGTACATAGGCCAGTATAGCACAAACCTAGCAACCACTTGGGACACCATATCAGCTACCAAGTGCCACCCTTTAACCACCCAGAACAATAGTGTACAATAGTAGCTAACCCGCAACAGGACGGCCACCACCTGGAAAACCCTTGCAACCCCTTTGCAACAACATCCTGGCAACCACCCGGGATGCCATAGGAACCACCAAGCAACATCCAAGACATCACCTGGGATACCATAGCACTCCACCTACTGTAATAAACCCCCTGTAAACACCTGGAAAACCATATCATTTACCTGGGACACTTTAATAGCCACCTGTTACGGTAAAACCCTTGCTACCACCTACGACACCAAAGCAGCCGCCTAGCAACACCCTATATATTAAACCACATGATAAACCATATCATCCACCTATAAACTCCTAGGAAACCATATCATTCACCTGGGGCACCATAGCAGCCACCTAGAAATTCCCTTTCTGCTACCAAGCAACACCCTATATATAAAACCACCTGGGAAACCATATCATTCACCTATAAACACCTGGAAAACCATAAAAGCATTCACCCAGGATCACATAACAGCCACCTAGTAAAACCCTTGCTACCACCTTTGTCGCAGATGTTTCCTCTAAGAATGCGTATTTGCCCCGAGCATGCTGAAATGTACTTTCGGTACTAATTCTGCATTTATTTGCTTTATGGATGAGTGACTG
The DNA here is from genome assembly GCF_023375975.1 of Astyanax mexicanus. NCBI lineage: Eukaryota > Metazoa > Chordata > Actinopteri > Characiformes > Acestrorhamphidae > Astyanax > Astyanax mexicanus. Next base: position 4,994,732 of record NC_064432.1, on the reverse strand, counting down.
AAAAGATAAAGACTGAGTTTGCTGCTCATCTCATGGTATCTTGTTCGCAGTAGCTCCTGTACTGGCACCAATAGCAGCACCATAGTTGAGTCGCTCAGGTAACCAGCGAAACCTGTCATAGTCAGAAACAGGTCATAGGAAGTGCTACAGGAGTCCAAACACTGAATTTCCGAACACTGGATAGTGTTTTCTGCTGCCTCCTGTTACTTTTTCCCAGAGGCGAAGCTCACATGGGTTGCCAGATTGACACACAATTGCAAGCAAAGACGAGTTTGACTCGACTTATTTTAGCTGATCAGTGAACAATGCCTGTTTCTGCTAGAATTGTGGTTGTGATGAATTACCTAGCCTTGGTCTATGGTATAAGTAACCTTACTGAAGCATAGTGATTACCTGTTTAGCAGATGCATGGCTGAAGCTGTCTGAAGCTTTGCTGTCAAGAGCTGTCGGTGCTTAAACTCAGCTTCTCCTTAATCCTTAATGCTCCTTTAAAATGTATTAAAAAATAAGTATTTGTAGACACAGTAAAACGCATGTGATCAATGATATCTATTAGACCTGATTATGGGGTTTCTTACACTCTATGACCCTGTAGGACTCTGTACACTGTTATCTATCCAACATGGACCGTAGCATGTTAGCATATCCAGCTGAACTGTTTGTTCTTCTAGTCTCGTTTTCGTCTCAGAGCTTCCTCCTTATCTTATCGCCGGGGTTTCTGCCGCGCCACTGTCGCCCGTGGCTCCGCGGAGCCCGCTAAACCACTCCGAGATGCTATCTGCTCTAAAAGCTCCACACAAAACCGAACAGAATTGGATTAAATTAAATCTGACCGCAAATCTGGTTTATTTTGAGTTTAATTACGGGGCCGCGTTCTCTCCGGCACTTGATTGGTCGAGCGCACTTGACTCGCGACTCATACAGCCCAGTTTTCTGAAAATAATGAAGTTTGGGCGCGCGGCACTTTTAAGTGCAAATTACGCAATTAAGTATTTATTATGCCCGACTAATTGGGCTGGACGCTGCGATTCCATATGCATGAGTGGACGGTTTGGGTTCCAGCACCACCTGGTGCACCTTGAGCACCTGGTGTAATGCCGTCACAGAAATTAGCATAGAAAAATGGGGTTCAGCATCTGACCATCAATAATTAATGACCAGCAATTCAGGTTCCAGGACAATCCGGGTCATTCTGTCGACGCGGTGGTAGAGGTGGTAAGAGCGAAGAGTGAAGAGTGCAGTTTAAGTGGGAAATAGTAGCGTATTTTTCGCACTATACAGTGACATCATAAGGATTATAAGGTGCACTCTCAAAGAACGTCTGTTTTCTGGTCTGTTTTCATGCATAAGGAGCACCGGATCATAAGGCATTACTAGGCAACACTAGTAAGGAACAGAGGTGTCGCCATGTTTTTTTCTTCTAATTCAGGAAGTCTTGAATGCTGTTTATTTGGGTGAGTAAAGCGCTTCCGTTTATTTACAGTAAGCTTAGATTTCCAGATTTCCACTAAGGCTTGGTGCAGCAGCAAGAGCATTAGCGGCTAGCTGCTAGTAAATTCCATCCGACAGCGCTACACTGAGGAACCCTGAGTGTTTTGGTAAGCCAGGGTGATATTAGCTAGCGGTTCATCCCATGTAATGCTAATGCTGCTCCAGTTGTGCTAGCCTCCAGCAACTGTAAAACTACGGCTGTAACACTGACCAACACCACTGATTGTTATATTCTAGAGATTCTTTTTGTAGTTGTAGAACTATGAGACGGCATTGTTCCCACATTATGGTATCATGCCTGTTCTACGGACCATTTCCACTATAGAAAGAGTTGGATCTGCTCCTTATTTCAATGCAACGCCGCATGCAAATGGGATTCTGTGTTATTGTAGTGGATTTATTTATAAATAGGTGGGAATGGAAATGGCTGAATGAATACAGACACCCTGTCTAATTTAAACCCATTCAGAGTGAACGCAGCAGATGGTGATATGTTGACTTTCAGAGTGAGGAAAGACTCGTGTTTTAAAGGTGGAAATAAAATAAACTGTCAGCAAATACGGACTCTATAGTCAAAGTCAAAGTGGTTTTTATTGTCATTTCAGCTATATACAGAGTACACAGTGAAACGAAACAACGTTCCTCCAAGGACCATGGTGCACATAAACACAGTGTAGACAGAACAATAGTGCAACAGTACAAAAGTGCAGACAGACAATACAACACCATACAGACAAAGAATAATAAATAACAAGACAGTGTGCAAATTTTGCAGTGTGCAAAAAAGACCAGGTGAGGTAGTAATTACTCTATTACACAGTGTGCAATAGAGTCCAGTGAGGTAGTAGGGTTTTTAGTGCTTTCCATTTTCTGGGGTAAGTGGGGTAAGAGTGTGTGTGCATGTACAGAAAAACCATCAGTTCAGTCTCTGCAGTTAAGGAGTCTGATGGCTTGGGGGTAGAAGCTGTTGCAGAATCTGGTCGTGCTGGACCGGATGCTGCGGTACCTTCTTCCCGAAGGCAGGAGGGAGAACAGTTCGTGTGAGGGATGGGTGGGGTCATACACAATGCTGGTTGCTTTGCGGATGCTGCGGGTGGTGTAAATGTCCGTGATGGAGAGGAGAGAGACGCCGATGATCCTCTCAGCTGTCCTCACAATACGCTGGAGGGTCTTGCGGTCCCAAACCAGGCAGTGATGCAGCTGCTCAGGATGCTCTCAATGGTCCCTCTATAGAAGAGTGTGAGGATGGGTGGAGGGAGACGGGCCTTTCTCAGCTTCCGGAGGAAGTAGAGACGCTGCTGGGCTTTCTTGGCTGTAGAGCTGGTGTTCAGGGTCCAGGTGAGGTTATCTGCTAAGTGGACACCAAGGAACTTGGTGATCTTAACAATCTCCACAGAGGACCCGTCGATGTTGAGTGGAGAGTGGGTGTGTTGTGCTCTCCTGAAGTCAACAACCATTTCCTTTATATAAATAAAGAAGTGTGGGACTCAACTGCTGTTTGGAAAAAAAGGTAAAAGTTACCAGGAACAAATAAATGATTAGACATTAAGACATTAAACTGATATGAGCAGTATTTACTAAGCTACATATAGGAAATACAGCAGTAGTGTATCAGGTGTATGGAGTCGGGTTGCCATGTTGGGCATGTAGAGGTTCCTAATGGTGATGGAGTGGGGACCACCTGGACATGTGGCAAAGATGTGCGATAAAATAATGTTGATTTTGCTGCAAATAGTGCTGCAAATAAAATATAAAATATATTTTGCTAGTCTAACGATTATTTTTGTTCAATTAGTAGATTGGTGCGATTGATGGTTCACAATTATTTCGGCCATCTCTGCTTCCTGTGGGTGTGGTTCCTGTTCCAAAGCGAACTTGAGCACTGCCATTATGATCGGGAGATCACTGGTTCGAATCCCAGTCATGCTGCTTTTGGCCTTTCTCTTTTTCTGGGTGGGTAGATGGCGCTCTTTCCCCTCATCACTCCAAAGGGTGATGTTGAGCAGCACATCTGCCATCTGTGAGCTGCTGTATCGGAACCGAGTCGCTGCGCTTTCCTCCGAGGCGGTGATTTGCTTCACATGTGTAGGAGGATGCATGTGCTAGTCTTCACCTTCTTGTGTTGTGGCATCGCTAGGGTCCTTGGTTTTAAGGGTAGTGCAGCCGTCTGCCAGGGGTGCTAGCACTAAGAGAAGGACGCATTGAGGGCATCCCTGCTCGCTGATCGTTTGCGGCAAATTTACGGACATATATGTATGTGGAATAAAACTGTGCTTAAGTGTTCTCAGTATGATGATGTTTTCGACACAACAGTGTGTGTGTATGTGTGTGTGTGTCTGTGTGTGTTTGTGTTAGACAGTTCTCGTGCCAAGTGTGTGTGTGTGTGTAGCAGCTGGTTTGAGTTGCTGTGTAAATCTGCAGAATTGGGTGTTTTGTTTTCTGCTGCTGCTGATCTTTAGTGTTCCTGACTCTGTGCAGTTCAGTGTGTGGGAGATCAAAGTGTGTATGAGTAACGGCCGCTTTGTGTCGAGTGTGTGTGTGTGTGTGTGTGAGTGTGTGTGAGTGTTTGATGGGATGAAATGCATACAACCTGACGTTTGTTTGTGTGTGTGTAGACGGGGGTGTGTATTAAGTCGTTTGGCAGGTTTCCTTCGTGCGTCATTAAAACTATAAATATTATTCATGTTAATAACACTTTAAATGTTGGTATTGTGATGATATACACTGAGGTGGGCGGAGCTACAGTCTCTCATTAATTAGAGTGAATATATATATATATATACTGTTAATAACACTCTAAATGTAGGTATTGTGATGATATACACTGAGGTAGGTGGAGCTACAGTCTCTCATTAATTAGAGTAAATATATATATTGTTAATAACACTCTAAATGTAGGTATTGTGATGATATACACTGAGGTAGGCGGAGCAACAGTCTCTTATTAATGAGAGTGAATATATATATACTGTTAATGACACTCTAAATGTAGGTATTGTGAAGATATACACTGAGGTAGGCGGAGCTACAGTCTCTCATTAACTAAAGTGAATATATATACTGTTAATAACACTCTAAATGTAGGTATTGTGATGATATACACTGAGGTAGGTGGAGCTACAGTCTCTCATTAATTAGAGTAAATATATATATTGTTAATAACACTCTAAATGTAGGTATTGTGAAGATATACACTGAGGTAGGCGGAGCAACAGTCTCTTATTAATGAGAGTGAATATAT